>NC_064304.1:10830504-10926020 GCF_023373825.1 Bactrocera dorsalis | reverse complement strand
TTTAAGAGCTTGATAACTTTTTTAAAAAAACCAAAAACGCATAAAATGTGCAAAATCTCATCGTTTCTTTATTTTAAAACGTTAGATTGGTTCATGACATTTACTTTGTGAAGATAATTTCGATTTAAATGTTGACCGCGAGACGTCTGCATCTTAGGTGGTCCATTCGGAAAGTCCCAATTTTGGGCACTTTTTTCGAGTAAATTTTTCACGGCCGGAATTTTAAGCCCGAATTTCCTTCGGAAATGTTGTCTTCCCAAAGCTGGAATAGTTGCTGGCTTATTTCTGTAGACTTTAGACTTGACGTATCCCCACAAAAATAGTCTAAAGGCGTTTAATCGCATGATCTTGGTGGCCAACTTACGGTCCTTTTCTTGAGATGAATTGTTGTCCGAAGTTGTCCCTCAAAATGGCCATAGAATCGCGAGCTGTGTGGCATGTAGCGCCATCTTGTTGAAACCCACATGTCAAACCAAGTTCAGTTCTTCCATTTTTGGCAACAAAAAGTTTGTTAGCATCGAACGATAGCGATCGCCATTCACCGTAACGTTGCTTCCAACAGCATCTTTGAAAAAATACGGTCCAATGATTCCACCAGCGTACAAAACCACACCAAACAGTGCATTTTTCGGGATGCATGGGCAGTTCTTGAACGGCTTCTGGTTGCTCTTCACCCCAAATGCGGCAATTTTTTTTATTTACGTAGCCATTCAACCAGAAATGATGGCCTCATCGCTGAACAAAATTAAAGCGCGAAACACATTTCGAACCGAACACTGATTTTGGTAATAAAATTCAATGATTTGCAAGCGTTGCTCGTTAGTAATTTTCCTACAATTTATAAAAGGAAAAATATTTATACTTTCAAAACTATTTTAAAGCTAGAAACCGAAATGATCATGATCATGAAATCCCACAACTGAATTTTAATATTTTTAAAAACTCTTTTATCGAAAAGTGTCCAACAGTTTTTGAACTCAGTGAGGAGGCAATCACTCATAAAAGTTCCTAACAATTCTTGAACCCTTTTGCCTTCTCACTCATCCGCTCAGCCGCTGCCATTCAATTGGGCCACAATTGAGTTACTTCATTTACATACACAAATACACATGAAAATGCGTTTGCCAACGAGCGTACGCATCAATTACTCACGCACCCATTAGTTAAGAGTTTCCTCATTTCCAACAGGAAAGAAATAAAAACAACAACAATAGTAGAAGATTGACAAAAATTTCAATAAAAATTTACAGGAATTTCAACCAAAAATTTTAATGAATTCCGCAAAATGCTGAGCGGCGCAGCCAACCCCAACAGCAGCGAGCCAACAAGCGCTCATTGAATCATTAAAGATTATTTGACAATTTAATGCCTTCACTTCATTTTTTTTTGTATTTATTATTTATGTTTTTTTTTTAATTTTTTTTCTTTTTTTCACACATACAAATGCGAAAAGCTAAAAATAATGTGCGCCGCTGTCGCCATTAAAGAATGCGCAGCTGAACCAAAAGCTCCAGCAAAAGTGCGTGTGTATATGTGTATGTGTGCAGTCAGTACCCAGTAAAACAAAACCTATTAACAATAACAATAATAACAATGAAAAAGTCAACGCAAGCAGCATTAGCACAAATGACAACGGGAAGAGCAGCCAAAGCCCTCAAACATACATACATTCATATATGTAGGTATATACACAGATATACATATATACATTATATTATAATTGGATAAGCAATATGTGCTGTGCTGTTGTTTGGCTGCTTGATTGGGCGGCTCTGGCCGTTGGGACACTTATTGCGACTCCGCCGTTTCGTTCTTGTTATTGTTGTTGACGCAGCGATTCAATGCTGATTTTCGGTTAACCACGCGGCGCAGCAAACAATTACAATTCATTGTTTTACGACATTGCATTGTTGTTGTTGTTGTTGTTTCACATTTATCCGAAATGTCTGCAATATCAATTGGACGGCGCGGCGCGGAATGGCCGCAAACGGGCAATTGTGCGCGGCTGATTGGAGTTAATATGCAATTACGCGATGGGGGCAGCAACAACAACAACACAAACAAACAAAATGCCCACCATAAAAAGAAAAAAAAACAACAACAGCAAACATTTTTTATAGAGTTTTTTTCACTCGTACCACAAGTGCATGCCTTCCGCTTCTGCAGGCAGCCAATGACTGCTGCGGCGGCGCGGCCAGTCAAAATGCGTACAATTATCAAATTAAATGCAATAAAAAGCCCATTTGGGCGCTGGCACGCAAGTCTACAATACGATAATTTAGATATACATACATATGTATGTATGTATGTATGAGGAAAAATCTGGCTGATTGCCGCGTCGGTGCTTCCGGTAGTCTAATAAATAAAAAATTTTTTTTTCTCATACAAAAATATTCACTCTATGAAAATAACGCGTCTCTTCTTCCGCATTGCCAGTTTTTAGGCGTTTTTGTTGCGTTCACGCGCTTAGATGCCTATCTTGCCACACACTTAATGCACAATTCACACTTTGATTGTGCAACAATTTTCGCAATGCATTGAATTTGCATATTCTTTAACCAATATACTCACTTATATGCCACAAAATTTCTTCTATACAGCCATATAAACCAATGTGGCAAGTTCTTTCCAGCCAAATTGCTTGACGCGCGCTTCCGCTATTGCCACTGGTGCGCCTATTTTCAAGTTTATAAACAATATTTGTGCCTTGCACTTGACTAACGAACTAACGGTACTTGTTATGCAACAGCGCCTAGCCAACCACAGTGTTGCATATAGGAATAAAAACTTTAATTGTATGCAGAAAGTGTGAAGCACACATACATATATGCATAGATAACTGCATTAGAGAGTAAGTAAGCCACAAAAAGGCGCTGACGGTCACACAGCGTTTTTGTAGCGCGCAACACTTTGTCAACGATGCGGCAAAGCGCGATACAAGCGCATTTGTGGCACCTTTCCAACATGCCGGCGAACCCTTTTTCGAGTGACAAGCAGCAAGCATTGTGGCAGCACAGTAGCAAAAGTCAAAGTACCAAGTCCGACGCAAGTCCAAGTCCAAGTCAAAGAGACAGCTACCGTTGCAGTGCAGAAAAACGTGTGTATTTATTGTGTATGTGTGTGTGTGTAATTTCTTCAATATTGACTGTTTTTCATTTGTGAAAGTCCAATTGCTTGGGCTCCTAACTGAGCTTGACAATGTGTGTGTGTTCAGGTAGGCACTGTTGTTGTGTTGCTTATGTATGTATGATTGTTGCCCTGCTTGCTATGCATGTGTGCGGCCCTTTTCCACACCGTTTGCACTTTATACATTTCACCTTTTCCGCAATAGCATACAATATGCATGAGGCTCGGCTTCTCTGCTTTGTAGTTAGAAGTGTTTGTTTTTGTTGTTGTTGGAATGCATAATTCTATGTCTGCGGCTTTACCAACTGCGTTCACACACTGTGCAACATAATTTTATTGCATTTATTTGCGCTGCGCCACTGTGAATTTGGTTTAATGACCAACAGCGGCGGCAGCGCTGGCCAGTGGAAGTCTCTAAATTGTTGCTATGGCAGAATTGATAGACTTGCAGTGCTACTAGATGGATATGAGTTGCATATAATGCAACTAAAATTACTTTTATGTGTAAGTTTTATAGAAATTTTATCTTATCAGATCTTTGTATGCGTTGCTTTCGTTTGAGTTCCTAATGCAGCATAATCGCGGACTTCTAGATCTTCCGTTCACACAATAGTGATGCTTATGTAGCCGAAATTTTCCTTATACAGAAATAACTGTAATCTCTGCAAGCTTGCTCGAAATTATGTGAGTAATATTTTCTGCCGCTGCAACAACAACAGCTTAAAAGTTTTCAAAAATTTGCAGCCCGCTTGAAAAAATTTACAAAAAAATATTTATATTCTTGACGGAAACGGCTACTTTTTCAACAATTTATAGTGCCAAACAAACTTCGCGGGATTGAAAAACAATTTTTTTTTTATTTCGGGATTAAAAAAAAAAATTTTTTTAATAATTTTACGAAATTGTTGTATGAAAAACTTCTCAGAATTGAAAAAAAAAATTGTTTATAATTTTATGAAATTTTCGTATAAAAATCTGCTTTTATGGCAGCTGACAATGCAAATATTAATATTTAGCACTCGTCTGTAACTTTTGCTCAATAATAGATATCAGCGTGCACGGAGTTTTTTGAAAATTCTTGAGAAAATTTTGAGTAGCGTCAAGGCTAAAGTGTTATTGTTGTTGTTGCAGCGACAAAAACATTTCTAAAGTAATCGCGAGGAATGGTGCCGAGTTGACAGACATTGACCGGTTAAAAATTCGGGTACGTTGCGGTTACTTGGACCCGATTGTCAAGAGAAAGCCTTAAAATTAAGAATTGGATGATCAAAAATATTATATTTATACACGCTATAGTTACGAAAAACCGATTCCGATTGATTAGATCAGTTTTAAAGTTATATATGTTTCTTAAAAGTGTTTTAATTATATATAGAAAGACATCAACTCACAGCTTGGAAGTTAAAATAGTCTAAATCCCAGCGATTTCTATGCCAGGATTACTGCTGAAGCCCATAAGGGCAATTCGGCTTGATTCTTTGTTTTTATTTTTTTTTTTGCTTAGAGCGCCATGTCATCATAATATGTAGACAAAAAATAATAACTAATCCTGTTTTACATATGTATCGTCAAAAAATCGAAATTTAGTTTTTTATTGCTTACGTTCTACTACATCATAATACATATATGTATTATGAAATTTTAACCTTCCGCTGTCAGATATAACCAATTTATAACCGATATATAACCAATATATATCCATTTTATAACCAAAACTCGAATTTTGTTTCGATATGAGTGGTTTCTATTATATCGTGTTTCATTCCCCTCTAAACTTATGAAAAGTAGTGTTACATTATTTTCCATATTTCCATGACGATATGTAAATATAAAGTGGGTTTTGAACTATAAACAGAATTCTTTTATCAAATCAGCAAGCGCCGTCCTCTAAAGTAATTTTTTTTATGAAAACCGTTTTGTAACATTTTTTAAATTTATTTTCCAAATCTTTTTTGTTCAAAAAATTCTATACAAAACCTAAAAAACAACCAACCAAGGCTTAAAACTTTAGTCAATAGAACTATTTCCAAAAAAAAAAAATTTGAATACTGAAGTGCTCGAAACAAATTCGTAGTTCCTCAATGACGGCATTTCCTTTCATCCCTGACCCTATGGACGATTTAGTGTCACATTAAATTGTAATTGGTCTTTTGGCCACGTACCAACCAGCACAAAAACGGCAATAAGTTCATCAGCAATGACAGCAACAGCAGCGGGAGTGTAGCCAAAGGGACAGCAGATAGCATGGCATGCAAATCTATATAAATATTTGTACTTGTAATTTAGTTGCTGACATTGGCAATGCAACTAATTCCGATGAAATTGGATTTTTCAACAAATTTGAATGCCAGCGCGAAAGACGAGCGCGCGAGCGAGCGAAAAAACGAGCTGCGGCGAAAAAACAGGTGCACTGCGGCAAGGGCACATGAGGCAAACAACCAAGCGTAAGCACACACACACACATACATATAGCTACTGCGGTTGGAACAAAAAACACAGTTAAGTTATAAAAAAGTGCAGCAAATCAGCAGCCTGTCAACTTTTTACCTTTGCGCATCCGCGCCACTCGAAGCGCGCATACTCGTACATATATGTATGCAGGAGTATGCATATATATGCGCTACCGTTATGGCGTGTATGTGACGCTGCCACTTATCCAGCATTTATCCATTTGTTTTGTGTGATGTGTTGTTTGCTATTTGCTGTTTGCGCTGCGGCTGGATTATTGTCAGCGCGGCAGGTTGCCGTACAACTGAAGTGCCGCCGCTTTAGCCGGGCTGTCACCGCCAGCTATGCGTCCTTTGTGTGTCGTTTGTATGCGAGTGGAAAGTGTGTGTGTGTGTGTGACAAGTGTGAGGTACTTAGAACCTCGGCAGGTCGCACAATGCGACACACACACACACTCGCACACAAGCCTGCATATACATGGAAGACTCTGCTCACCCGCTTGATTGGGCCAATTGGTCATGGCCGATAGCTGGTAGGCAGCAGCGGCAAAGCCGAAAGCGTGCATAGCTGGAAGTTAGGCTCACTGCCACATGTCAGATTGCCACTTCAGATAAGCGAGATTAGCCCGCGTTGCAGCGGGCGCACGCTGCTGCAAATGTCGTAATTTGGCTACTGACTGTCACTGCGCGCCGCATTACAGGTAGCTGTGTGATGTGACAAGTGCTTGGCGGCCGTCGGCAGCTACCAAGCTACTGTCTTCATAGCCATACTTCAGCGCTGTCTGTCGGCCGAGTAAGAGAAAAATGAAAATGTCGCTTATCTGCCGAATGTGTTACACTTAATTTGAGTCAAATTAAATGATACTTTGTAGGCATTTAACGTATCTATTATTACATGCTTGGACACGCTGTTTGCATTAAAAAACCAACTGGTGACACACCAGGTTGCTTCTTCAGGCCACACGCATGCAGTTGAGATCTAGAAAACTCCCTCTCCCACACACACACAAACACCCACGTATTGTTGATAACGCTGCAATAAAAGCAACAAATATCCCACTACAAGTTGAGACATCACTAACACTCAGCTCCGTCGCAGCCGCAGTCGCAGCGACTACACAAAATATTCGTGTTTTTCAGCTGATGAGGCCATAAAAAAGTGTCGCACTTAAAGACAAAGCAACGTTTGTTCGACCGAAAATGGTCTAAATGACAATGTGACAAAAGCAAAACAGCAGCAGTTAAGTTAACAGCAACAACAATAACAACTGCTGCTACCATACTATAAAGCGCACTACAATTATGCCTCGTCTGTTAGTAATTAAGCGTTTTCAGCTGGAAATTTTTTCGTAAATAAGCCACGTTAATTGGGCGCTGCATTGCAATGGCCCGAAAAATGTAAATTAAAATAATAATGAGCGGCAAATAATGAGAGAAAAGGTGCAATGCCGTTAAGGCTGTACGTGGCAATGGAAGTTTACTTGAAAAGCTTACACCATAAAAGCGGCTAAAAATAGCGTAAAGGTTGATAATTTTATAAAAGAAAATAACGGCTTTTAAACTCTGTTGTAGTGCAATTTTATGAAGACGAAGGAATATTGTTTTTATTGAATTCTTTATAATGCAATTTTTTGAAGACGGAAAATGGTTTTTTATGACACGTTTTTTATACTTAGTTGAACGGCAATTTTATACTGTAGCTTTGTGAAAACTAATATAAAATTTAAAGTGTTCTTTCTGTTTAAAATTCTTTATTTTCGATAAATATTAAGTATAAACTGAGCGGAAAGTATTAAAAAACAAAAGCTGGATATAAATTTTTATAAATTATTTTTCATAGATCCATTAATTTACTGGTGCTAGCATAAAAAAGTAATATTAAAATTAATTTCTATTGTAATTAAATAATATTTTTCTTACAATGAAATAATTTGTAGGCATTAACAAAAAATAATTTTTAATATTCCAAATGTTAATATCTATAAACAGTATTATTTACAAAAAAAAAAAAAGTTTCATCTTCAAAAGTTAGAATTATTTTTTATATTAAATTATTTTTTAATAATTAATAATTTAATATAATATTTTAATTGCAATAAAATAATTTTTATTAGTAATGTTAATAATTATGAATAAAAACTTAGAAATAATTTGTATATTAAATTGTTTTAATATTAATTAAATTTGGAATATAAATTATTTTTATTAATTTTTATTAGTTTTTAATGTTAATATTTATGAACAGCATTATTTGATAAAATACGGATTTCTTTTCAAAAATTTAGAAATAATTTTATATTAAATTACTCTAATATTAATAATTTAATATAGTATTTTAATTAAATTTGGAATATTAAAACTTATTTTTTGTTAATTTTTATTAATTATATTTGGAATATTAAAAACTATTTTTTATTAATTTTAATGTTAATATTTTAAAACAGAATTAATTAAAAAATACGTATTTCATCCTAAAAATTTAAAATTATTATTTTTTTATTACTTTACTTTACAATTATTAATTTAATATTTTTTTATTAAATTATTTTACAATTATTATTTTAATATTTTTTTATTTAAGTTTTCTTCGTTATTCTATTTATTTTCAGTTTTAAATGTTATTTTTTGTTTAAATAATATTAAAAAATAATTTTTCATGCCGATACTATTCATTACAGTAAATTTTTAAAATTAAAGTAAAGATTTATTTCAATTTTAATATTTCTTTCTCATTATTATTATTCACTATACACAAATACGTACATATAAATGTTTATTATTCTCACTCTATTTGCTTCCTTAATATTAGTTTATTTTTTATTACATAAATTTTATTTTTAATTCTAATTTTTTATAACTTTTTTTTTGATTTGTTACCGATTTGCTTTTTCATGCTCGTTTTTGCCTTTTTGTATTAAAAGATATATTCATTTTTTAAATTTGACTAAAGAATATACATAAGTATGTATGTGTGTATGTAAGCCATATGCACTTTGAAGACAGAAAATTCCGCTTTTTTGTGATTTTGTTTTTGAAATTAAATTTCGCTTATTTTAAAGTAATTTTTATATTTTTTTCACCCATTTTCTTCTCTTTTGCTTTAACACTATTTCTCATTTTTTAAATTAAAATTAATTTATTTTAAATAATATTTGTATATGTTTTATTTTATAAATTCATTTTTCACCCATTTTTGCTTTTTTGTTTAACACAAATTCTCATTATCGAAATTCAAAATCATTTATTATAAAGTAATTTTTGTATTTTTTGTATTAAAATGCATTTTACTGCCATTTTTACTCTTTCACTTTAACACAATTTCTCATTTCTGAAATTCAAATGTATTTATTTTAAAGTAATTTTGATATTATACATTTTTCAGTACACTGTAACTTCACATTTATTTTAGTATAATTTATTTCAGCTTTCCGTTTTCTTCCATGTTTTTCTATTATCACAACTTTACACTTTTTAAATACAATTAGTTCTAAAAATTAAAAAAAAAAGTTTTTTTTTTGATGAAATACGACGTAAAACAATCTACTTTCTTCATATCATATAACCTTTCTTACCAAATGCATCACTTTTCTTTCCAATCGCTTCACTAGTATTCCACTATTCACCATATTTACATATGACATGTTTGACAACCATATTTACTCATATGTATACAAAATTTACTCCTCCTCTCATTGACTCCGCCTCGTGCTGCTCTCAATGCCTCGTGTCTATTTACTGCTATTCGCAGAACATCGTAAAATTACTTAGGCATTGAAAAATTAGTATTAACACTAGCGAAACGAAAAATTGCAAAAATTCTGCAAACACACCTCAATGCAAGATTTTCAAAAATTTTTGCGGAAAAAAATATTTTCTTGATTTATTTTTTTTTTGGAACAACTCTTTGCTGACTACGAAATTCAATTAATTTAATGCAAATGTGCATGGCGGCACGCACGCAGTGAATAGACCAACAAAAGCGCACACGATATGCATATATGTATATACAAATGTATGTATATGGTATGTATGTACATATAGATATATTATATATGGTATTTCTGTGTTAATACATATATACATACATATATTTGTTGTTACAAGTAAATTGCTTTTCGATGCGTTCAAATGCCTATAAGCGTGTAATTTTATATGCGCATACACATGTACGCACATGTCTGTATGTTTGTGTGACTATTCGCTTGTAAATTTATTTGCCGCCGCACCCGCGATTTTCGACAAGCGCAAAGGTTAAGTAAATATCTTAAATCAAATTAGCCAAAGTACGAATTGCCGGCAATGCAAATTATGCGAAAGAGTGGCCGCTCGGCCAGGCGTTCAGTTATGCCGGCAGACATGTTGCTGCACAAATGCATTGCATTGCAATCACGCTTTTATTGTATGCATATCTACAGTATACATGTATATATGTATATGGGCTTGGATAGGTGCGCATGTATACATATGTATGTGTTTATATAATATATGTAAGTATGAGTATATATGTATATATTCCACAAGCGCACGGCATTAACACTCGCAAATGCAGCTTAAGCGTCTGTGTTTTTGGGCAACGACCTAGCGGTGCTTTTCAAAACGTACACACACTCCAGACACGCATACATATATGTACGAGTATATATGAGTGTGTTAGAGCACAGCCCCTTTTCGCTACAAAGTTGACTAACCCCTCGGCAAAATAGTATTTCAGGTCTTTTTTGTCGCTGTTTTTGTTGTTGTTGTTAAAGCGGTTGGTTGCAGCGCGCCTAGTTGGTATGCAAATGGGTGTAAGCGACTAATATGGCCTTATATGCTGATTTAATGCAAATAAATTTTATTTGGCACAACATTTTTCTTCATAAAGTTGAGTGGCGGCGACGTCGGCTATGGAAGCAAAGCCGATATCCACGCACACATACACATGTATGTATGTACATGTATATATGTATGAATATACAGAAATATAAGTCTGTGTGTCTACAGTTTGGCATGCCAAGCGTAAATTTGTATGTGTGTGGCATGCCACTTGCCGCATACTTGTTGTTGTTGTTGCATTTTGTTGCAGATGGCGTGCAAAATGCAAATATTATTAGCGCTGGCGTCTGGGCTCTAGCAACGCCCTGCCGTGTCGCCACCAACAGTCAAGCGTCTCAGAGTCACCGGTTGGCAATTTGATGCGCCAACGCGTCACCATGTACTTGCAACCAACTGCTAAAAGTAGAAAAGTTGCACGAAGCGCCAACATTAGCGGCCAGACGCCATCACGTGCAATGCCAAGAAACAACAAAACACCGGTAGCAATGCCATCACCAAACACCATCTCCGGCCCAATCTGCCGTCAACCATCAACACCTCAACTTTCAACTGCTGCTTGCAACCATCAAAGTCAATTTAGTGAAATTTGCTGTAGTTGTTGGTGTTGTTGTTGCCATTTGCAATTGCATGCGCCAAGCGGCAACAAATTAAACAAACAAAAAACAACAACGACAACAACAACAACAAATAATTATGCTTATACTTATTTGCGAAAATTTGCCTGCTCGGTTGCGTGTGTCCGTCGCGCTTGGCGTGGCAAACAAGTGTCTACACACACATACTTACATTGTATGTATACATATATACACACATACGCTTACATTATATAAATACATATACATATATACACATACATATGTAAATACAAGCATATACATATTTCTATGCTTTTATATGGGCGTAAGCTGTTGTGGCATGTCTGCTCCTAGCTGCCAGTGTGGCAAGTCAAAAACTGTGTGTTTACTTACCTCTCAAACATTGTAGGTGGGTTTTGTGTGAACAACACGTTGTTGGCAACCGTTCGTCCGTCCAGCTGTTCGTCAGCTAGTCAGCCTTCAAGCCAAGCCAATAAAAGCAAACAATGGTAATACCAACAACAACAACGTGACTTAAGACACACCCTCATGGCAGCGCGGCAAATAAGCTGGCACCCTCCACAATAAGCAACACACACACCCCACCCACTTGCTTCACCGCGCTCGCCATCACTCGTTGGCAAGTTTATGCCACAACAACAACAAATTACAAGGAATCGACTTGCAATGTGTTTATTTGCGAATTTATTTGTTTGCCGTTTTGTTGTGCTGTGCTTACTTTTGTTATTGTTGTCGTTTTTTTAGCGTGTTTGTTGTTGTTGCTGCTGCCACCATTATTTTGCTATTATTGCCTTGGCGTATGTCGCGCAATTTTAAATGCAACAAACTAATTTGACTGCAATTATATTTTTATTATTTTATTTTCGTTGGGCTTATCTCCTCAGCACTTCTCCTCCTCACTTTTATTTATGTGTGTGTGGGTGTAAAATTTATTATTTTAATTTTTTATTATTTTTCATGTTTGCATTTTGTGGCATTTTTATTGTATTATAATTATTGCGCTGTTGCCACTTTGTTGTTGTTGCTGGTTGTACCCTACCAGCCAACTATCGGTTAAGTAACAAGATATTTATCCGGTTATCAATCAATTTAATATTGGATTATAAAAATATTGGCAAATACATATACAAATTTTTCGAAACCAATAACCCTACCTGGCAACTATCGGTTAAGTAACCGGTTAATTATCCGGTTATTAATCAATAAAATATTGGATTACAATAATAAATGCGAATACATATAAAAAAATTTCGAAACCAGTAACTCCACTAGCCAACTATCCGTTAAGTAACCGATTAATTATCCGGTTAGTAATCAATTAAATATTGGATTACAATAATAAATGCGAATGCATATACACATTTTTCGAAACCAGTAACCCTACCAGCTAACTATCGGTTAACTATCCAATACCTACAAGAGATTTCGGTTAAAGTTTCTATGAGTTTGTTAAGACCAGATTGACAATTCCAATCGAAACGCTTAGGCACGTTAGATCGCTAATTCCTTTCTTATTGAAAAGCCTTATGTGTTGCACAGTGTGTATATGCCAGTTTTCGCACCAATGCCTGCAATGCATTGGAGTTCCGGTAGCAGCGACTTGCTGGGTTCTATATTCCAGAAGAATTAAAAAATTAATAAACGAATTTGGTTTTTTAAATAAGTACACATGCATGTATGAAACAAATATTTCTAAAAATGGCACAGAGATGCCACAGATTGCATTTAGTTGCAACAAGCTTTCTCCAAGCCGCAAATTGTACAGAATACCTTACGATCGAATTACAATAATTTCAAATTAATTTTCAAAATCTTTCAACTGACTATATTGCTTATCGAAAAAAGTAAAATCGCTGTATCCATAAAAAAATAACAAGTTGCCAAACAGCTGTTGTGCAGCTGCACCGTCATCGCTCATGCCAACAGCGACGCATCGATCACAAAGGTGGATAGCCAGATTTGCCAAAAACAGCGAGGCAGCGAGTGCTGTCACTACACTTGGATATTTGCACAGCACAGCAATTTACCTTGTAGTTATTGTTGTTGTTGTAAATTGCACAAATTAATTGGTCATTTGTCGTTAATTGCCATTGGAATGGGGTTTGCTTTCCTACAAATCATATAAGCGCTTGAGTGTGTGTGTGTGCGTACGTGTGTATGACCAATGCGGGCAACACACGAACGTGGCCAGCGGCGATTGGCAGCAACACACGCGTACTTAGCGCACGACGATGGTGGCGATGATGGCGATCGCGCGGCGTTGGTGATGGCGATGCCGATGAAGATGACGAGTACGTGTACACATTTGCTTGCAAACAAGTAAACAAATGACAGCGACAACAAAAACAAAAACAATGAGAAATGTTGTAACTGCCAATGGCCGACGCTATTGCCACACAGCGTTTGGCGCTTCAGCTGCAACAGTCTGCAGCTTGCAGTAATGTGTCATCAAAGTGCAACAATTGTGTGTGTGTGTGTATGTGTTTACTGAGTTGTTAAGCTCAAAATGAGTGAAACACTTTGTCGCCGCATATTTGCGCTGCTGCTGCCACTATTGTTGTTGTTTGATGGCCGGTGGCATGTGTCTTGCATGCGGCATGCATTAGTACGCGTCTCGCATGCCACAGCTGGAAATTGTGACATTTAACTACCATTTAACAATCAGTCAGCGCTGCAAGTGTGTGTGTGTGTGTGTGACAGTCAACGGCACAGACCGTTAAGCGGCGACTGGAGCCCAATCATTGCTGGGCTTCTGTTTCACTTATTTGCTTTATCTCCAGCTTATTTCACTCCATTTTCGGCAGTCAATCAGCTGCATTTGTCTCACTGCACTGCTGCCACGACTGTTGTTGCTGCCTTTGTTGTGTTGCTGTCGTGGCAGTCACTTTTCACTTGCCACGTTACAGTTGCAACGCATCTATTTGCTTTGTGCCCAAAATTGGTTGAAGTATTTTCAATTAATTTGAGTTCTCCAGAGTGTCGTAGGCATATTATGAAATCAACAATCGACAGCAGCGCGTGTGTTGCTGCAGCTGCGGCGGCGGCGGCAGCGCGCTACGTGCTACTCGGAAGCACTAACACACTGCTAGCTGACAGACAGTCAGACTGACGGTAGACACGTATTGCAACGGCTATTAGTTGTTAGTTATTTTTTTGTACTTGTTGTTGTTGTTGTATTAAGTGTGGAAAAGTTTCTGGAAAATGAGTTGGATTGCGCTGCAAATTGCTCGCAATTAGCTTTTAATTAAAGCCTTTTGCAAGCCAACCATTTTATATGCCATTAACATGCTTTATAATTGTTGTTGGTGTAGCTGTTTTATTTCTTTTCCCTTATAATTGTTATTATTTGTTGTTGTTGTTGGGCTTTTTGTTGTTGTATTACAACAACTTCGCAATGGTTTGCCTTATGTTTTTGTTGTTGTTGTTTTTATTATTATTGTTGTTTATGTCGTTGTTGTTGTTGTTGTTGCTTTACAACAACCAGCGTTATATTAGCGCACCGCATTTGGCTATTTTGCAAGTCCACCAACCTGCAATTATGCGCTCAGCTGCCGTAGTAAGTCCATCACTCCAATGGTGGCATGCAACAAATATAATATAAACCATAACTGGCGCTGAGCGGCAGCAACAGTAAAAACAGTAACAGACCCTAGCGGGCCAGTGAAACTTATTACATATATTTATTATATATATCACTCACTATATATGTATATATGTATATTAATATACTATACATATATACATTCATATACTTATGTATGTATAGAAATGCCGCTTACATAACAGTAGATATGTAAGCTCCACATGGCGAACCGCCGATCGCCGGCTATCAGCTATTGATATTGGTATCATGCCGGTAGCTTGCCACCAAAATATTCATGTGCTTGCCACATGATATGATATACACATACAAACACATGTTTTTATGTTACAATTGTCGCCAATTGTGGCAACTGATCGATCGCATGCATTGCACGAATTGCAATTTTTACTGCTGTTGTTGTTGTTGTTGCTGCGAGATGTCATAACTTCGCTGCTTTTTTAATTAATACCAAATTTGTCATGTTGCACGTAACTGCGCGCATAGCGCTACACACTGCAGGCGAATTTCGTTTTCTAAACGCCGACGGCTGTTAGTTGCCATGTCTAGTTGTTGTTGCTGCTGCTATTGTTTTTGGTGGTAGTGCTGTTTTTGATGTTGTTGCTGTTGTTTCTGGTGGTCGTGCTGCTTTTGATGTTGTTGTCGATATTTTTATAGTTGTTGTTGTCATTGTCTTTGTTGTTGTTGTTGTTGGCATTGTTTTTGTTGCTTTGGTTATACGGCCCACCAGTGCCTAATATGTCAATTATTGCTCGCTTGCATTCGCCAGCAATGCGACACCCAGTGCTCCTCTTGCTTTTTGTTGTAGCTGTAATTGTTGTTGCAGTTTTTTGTGCTGCACCAGCTTGTCATGCCAAAAAGTAAAGCTGTGTAACTATTGCTTAATTGTTTTGCCATTTAATTACACATGTATTTATTGCACATATTTAATTTGCCCACACACACACACACACAGACACATACAAACACACTCGTGTACTATAAATCGCCGCTGCATTTGTGCATACAACTTTTGCTTACAAATAGTTTTGTGGCAATTAATGTGAGTTAATCTGTGGTATGCGCCATAAAAGTCAATTCACCGCTAAACGCTGTTCGTGCGTCAGCCGACTCGGCGGACTTTCGTTAATGTGCAATTAAACGTTTTTTTCGCGCATTTTTTTGCTGTTTTTTGATTTACGGTTAATGGAAAAATTGCCGCTCTGAGTGTATATGCGTGTGTGTGCGGTGAGTGATTCGCGTGTGATTGTCTCACAAATTAATTTTAAAATTGCAGAAATTAATTTTAATGGAAATTTAAACGCCAGTGATTTTAATGAGTTTCACTTCACTTACAACTAATATATACGAGTGTGCCGTTAAATAGGCGGCAAAGGGTTAAAAAGTTAATTAAGGTATTGAGACGTTAATTCGTAGTTATGCTGTATATAAAAATATATTCTAAACGGTATAAAAATGCATTAAAAGTTTCAGAATTATTTTTGAAAAAAGGTTTGAAATATATTTTTTCTTTAATTACGGAGTTTTGAGGTTACAATTCATTTTTTTATGGCTGCAACTCATAAATATTTTATATTTTAGATTATTTTCATTTTTTTTAAAAAAAAAAAATATTTTTATATCAAAAAATTATGTGTTTGCTTACATATACAAAGTACTGAAGGGACCATACTTAGTTAAAAATTTAGAAAAAAATGTTTTTCCACATATTTACAGTATATACAGCCATTATCACGCAAATAGCACTCTTAGCCATAAGAAGCAATAAGGGCTTATACAAATGGCTAAGATCTTTAAAAGAGTAAAAAGTGCTAAACATATGATTAATTGTTTATTAATTTATACATTTATATAAAAAATAGAAAATGGCAATACACGAATAATTAGTATTAATTGAACAACTTCATCTTCTTCAAAACTGCCTAGGTGGCCTAGCAGAATAGGACAATTTATCAAATCTGCAAAAATCATGTGACATTTTTTAAATGTAATCAACGATTTGGTGCCATATACTTACGTTTTTAATACTTGTTACTATATCCCCGATTTTTAATAACTGCATCACATCTGCGCCTCATGCTTTTTACAAGCTACTTGCATCTCTTCTTTGGGATGGAGTACCAGGCTTGCTTAATACCTCCCCATAAATACTCAAACTTTGCGAAATTTTTAACAGCAATTTTAAGTCAAACATCATTCCATAATTTTTCTATTGGATTAAGGTCAGGGCTTTGCCTTGATCAACTCAAAACGTTTATTTTTTCTTTCTTAAGCCAATCCTTTGTGACCTTCGCTGTGTGCTTAAGGTCGTTATCCGGCATGAAAGTCCAGCGAAGGGGCTTGAAATTGAAAGCAAATCGTTCTATTTCATTCCTTAATATGTCTAAATGTGTATACCAATCCGTTTTCCTGTTAATGCGTATAATTGGGCACGCGCCATGCCAGGAAAAGGCACCCCATATGATAATATTTCCGCCTGTTTGTGCCGATTTTGGATCTGCCGCTTTTTACGACTCAGGCGCCCAAAAAGTTGAGCTTCATTTAAATGTCTTCCAACAGTCTTCCACGGTATACTCGTATTTAATCTATATTCTTCATTGATTTCAGCATTATTTGTTTGAAGACTTAAACGGGTCGCCCTTGCTTTTTAGGACTATGGCTCTATCTTCAGTCATTGTTGACGTTGGCGATGGTTGTAGTTTTTTTCCATTTTCGAAATTGATAAATTTTATTAAATATTTTTAAAATATAAATATGTATACATAATATTTAATTTTTTTTTTTAAATAAACAAATGTCCAAGATCGATATAAAACGATTTAATCGACCAGTGCTTGACCCTAGAGACATCTATTGGAAAACGGCGAAAGCAAAGTTGTAGACCTAATATAGAACTAAAAAATTTGCATAAATGCATACACACAGCTACAAAGCAAACAGGTTCTAAGGTTCATTTTCAAATTTTTCTTCATAAACTGTCATCAATTACGCGCTTTGCTACCACCGGCCGGCAGACACACCAATCAATCAAGCTTTATGGCAGCAAGCAGCCTTGCCGAACCCCTTTTTGCATGCACGAGCGATAAATTTTCGAATTAGAAAAAAAAGCTGAAAAACTATATAAAAAAATCGACTAAAAAATTAATATAAAGAAATTTCAAATCTACAAAGAAGAGAAATTTAAAAAAAAAATCAAAAAAAAAAACTTTCCAAAAAATCCCGTTAATTTTCTCTTTCAACTTGCTTTACGTCAACTGGCATTTGCCCCTTTTGCAAGCTGCACTACATGCGCCAACGGCCGCTTAACTAAACTTGCTACAGCAATTGTGGCATATTTGGGTGCACACGCACTCACACTTCTGCACAAGGCGCGTACATATGAACATGCACACTGGAGGCGTTAATAACTGTCACAAAACGACATTAAAGTGTTAATGCATGGCAGCGATGCCACGAGCAGCGCAGGAGAGCAGAAGAAAGAGGTGCGGCGCAGGCAGCCAGCAACAGCATCAGCAGAGGCAGCATGCAAACGAGCAACAATCAGCGCAGTTGTAATGAAATTAGCATATTTAACTTCAACATGTCATAATCGCCGGCTAAGAGATAAAAATACATGAATGCATTTGTTGTGATCGCCGATACGCTGATACCATTTAACGCGCTGTGGGCACATAAGACTCGCAACAACAAATATACACAGATGCATGCAAGCATATGAATATATATGTATGTATGTGTGTGGCAGTTGAGAACGTGTGAGCCTACGGCAACAGATGCTGGTTGCAATGATGCAACTGGCTGGTTGCTGCTTGCTACCGTACAGCAGCCAGTCAGCCGGCCGGCCAGAGCCAGCAAGCGCTTAAATTGCCTGCACGCACTCGTTCCCAGCACAACCATGCCGAACACGCAAACGTATTAATTTCGAGCCGTTTTTGGACTTCCCTGAATGTCTGACTGCTGCGCTGCCTCGCCGTCCTGCTGCCTTGTGCTGCCTGGTGCTTCGCCAACTTGCTTGGGCAACCGGCTGGGCGTCTGGCTGCCTGGTGGCTGTTGTTGTGGCATGCAGAAATGCTTAAAATTGCGAAGGCGCAACTATTTCTGCGACACGCCGCGCCACTCATGCCTTTCTATGCGCGTTGACTACCCCGCTACCGGCGTCCATCGCCGCAGCCGTCATGTGCGCGTTCGGCGTGTAGGCATTTTTACGTGCAACATGCCGTATGCGGGTATACACTTCTGTTAGTGTATTTGTATATGCATCTCGTTGAGTCGACGCGCGACTGCGTAGGCTGCGATGCGCCGGTTTGTCGGCCACCGCGCAGCCATTGCCGCTCGCCACTGATTGCCGCTGAATGCGCGTGAACACGATATCTTGTTTGGTCGTTTGTGTTGACTTTTCGCTTAGCCATTGGCGATTAAAAATGCACTTCATTGCTGTTGCATGCACATGCACAGCGGCGGCAATAATAGCAACAGTAACAACAACAACAACAAATTGCTTAGCAATTGCCTGGCAGCCAGCTGCTCGCCTCCCCAGTTGCGGGCCGCTTTAGTGTAATTGTTGTTGTTGTGATCGTTGTTGTTGTTATTGTTGCACTTGTTGTTGTTGCTGTTGCTCGCGTGCAGGACCCGCAATTGTTGACATTTTGCTATAATTATTTGTTATTATTGTTGTTGTCGCCAGCACTCACATGCCAGCTAATCCTTGCGATTCTTGCCACATACTTACAGCGTACATACATATGTATGTGCGTGTGCCGCCGCTGCAGTTGCATATTTGCGCTATATAGTTGTCGTTGTTGTTGTTATTGTTGTTGTTGCTGTGGCATAAATGCCTGCGTGTTGGTATTTTATTGCTTTTACGTCATTACATTGGCTAATTAATGTTCCACAAACACCAAACGGCTCCTCAACTGCCTTGCCACAGCCATTTGGCGCACTTGAGTTCTTACTCTGTCTCGCTTGGTGGTTTAATTCATTTACTTTGCAGCTTTAGTGCCCGCTATGTTTTTGTTTTTCCTTCATTTTTGCGTTTTTCTCCGTTCATTTTTAATGATTTCCTCATTTTTTTGTTGGCATTTTGCTCCATTTCGTTGGCTTTCTTATGGCGCACACACTTCTTGACCATAAAATGGTGCAAGCTAAACGCGCTTTCGCACACACGCACATACACACTTGTGTATGGACAGTATAATTAATGCATGCGTTTGTCGGTATGAGTGTGGTGTTCTCCTCATAAACAATTGATTTGTTCGTTTTGATATGTGGCGCTATGCATATGTGTTTGTGTGATTGTGTACATAACTGTGCCCATAAAAAGGGCGTTTGCCATTTTTTGCTTCACCTTTCATTAACATGTCAAAATATTTTCATTGCGGATAAGCGAATGGACTTACGGGCACACATGTGAAAGGTTTGGTGGGGATGCTTGACTTATGAGTTGAGATACGTAATACATACATACAGACATCTTAATGCTTTTATGCATATATGTAAACGTTTGTAATACTTTTTAGAGTTTTCTGTGACAATTTAAGAATTTTTATTCAATTTTGCCTGAGTTTAAGTTTGTGAAATGTTTCTACTAACAGAAGTTGTCTAAATAACTTAATAATGTTAAAGAGAAATATATCGTCACTTAAAATACAAAACAACGTGTCATCAAAAAATTCGAAATTGATTTTTTTATTGCTTACTATCCATAACATTATATCATATACAATCACATACTTTCAATCTTCCGCTAACCAATATATAACCCATATATGTATAACCACTTCATAAGCAAAAAACACATTTTGTTTCAATATGAGTTTAAGCTTCCGCTGTCTAATATAACCAATGACTAACCAATATATAACCAGTACATAACCAATTATATACCAATTTTATAACAAAAACTTAAATTTTTTCAAAATGGTCGGTTTCTGTTATATCGTTTAACCTTCACATGCAAACTTATAAAAAGTGATGTTGCGTTATTTTGCATTTTAGGCGACGATATGTATTTTTTGATTATTCTGGATCGCCTTAAAAAAAGGTTTTTGAATATTTCAAATGATATTAAAAAAAAAATATTTTAAAGACTAAAAATTTTGCAATTGAATTCTATTTTTTTCGTAAAAAAATAATTTAAGCGGTTTCACATTGAAAAAAATTTGCTGGGATATATTTTAAAAATATATTAAATTTTTTATTCTTATCTTTACTAAATCGAAAATTTTAACTTGTACAGTTTTATATATATTTTTTTAATTTTTTATTTATTATTTGTATTAATAAATCACATATTTATAGAAATTTGCATATATATATTTAGTATTTTTTTATTAAAATATTATTATTTTTTTAATTATTATTTTTACTTATAAATTACATAATCATTAAATTTTATGTGTCTCACCATTGTCTATAAATTTAATCACACGCCATTACCCCAAACTCATTTGACTTAGCATTTTGCCTCAATTTATTAAGAAATTAATACATTTTTGTGAACAAAATTAATAAATTTTTATTAATAAGCGAATATTTATAAGCCACTTCGTAAATAATATACCCGAATATAAACGTAATATGAGCTCATAGTTTATAAAGCATGAAAAGATCAACGCCTATTTATGCATATATAATTTGTAAACCAAACAAATTGAGCGCTTAATTTACGAGCCGAAAAAGTTATGACCAAAAATATTTTGGTTTTCTCGTTTTCCTTCTTTTTTTTTAATTTTTTTCGTTTTTTTTATTATTTTATTTTTTTTATTTTTTTTCATATCTGCATTTTATTAATTTTTTATTTTTTTTTTTACTTTTTCTATTTTTTTTTTTAATTTTTTAATTTTTTATTATTTTTTTATTTTTTCTTTGTTTTTCTTTTTTCATTTCATTCTCCTTTTTTATAATTTTTTCCCCTCTTCAATTTTCTTCCTCCAAACAACCCAAATATTCCCACACATTACTATAAATCACCACACTACAAAGCCACCAAATTAAGCGCGTACAATCAAAATTAACTGTTCAATATGCAAAACAATGGGAACCAGCCCATAGCGAAGCCCTAAAACCTAAAATATCTCTGTTCACCTTTTTGTACAACCTTTTTACCTGCACCGTTGCATGTTGGTATTTAATTCATTCATATTTATGTTGTCAATGCTCGTAAATGACATTTTCTGGTTAAAAACCCTTTTCGAAAATTTTACTTTTCAAGTAATCGCCCAGTTTCATAAATATTGTTTTACCCATTGTCGATCTTATTAGCGTTTGATTTTTCGTTTTTTTTTTCACTTTTTTTGGTTTTGTTTACTTATGCTTTTCGTAAATTATGTGCACACGCTTTTGTTTGTGTTTGTTCTTGTAATGATCTTTAGTGTAGCTTCTATTTTTTTAAATGTTTGCTCTTGCTGTATCTAGTTATGCGCTACGTTGTTGTTATTGTTGCTGTCGTGGCACACTCTAAATTGTATTTAATTTATTTGTTTAACTTTTTTTGGGGGAGATGATATGTACTCACTTACAAATAAAGCTGGATTTGTGAGCAGCAAAATGAAAGCCCAGCAGTAAAGTGTGGTGAAAGTATCGAGAAAATAAACTAATTGTCTAATAAAGTAGTTTTTTTTACCTCAGCTCTTTTACAGTTGTATCTTCTTCAACATAACTTTATCACAAACATACAAGTAACTAGTCTGAAGCTGGTCCTAAAAAATACAAATTCGAAATTAGTAAATAAAAGTGCAAAAATCAAAAATATTTGTGTATAAAAGTTTTCCAATGAACTTATAAATAACTAGTCTGAAACTAGTCCTAAAAAGTACACATTCAAAATTAGTGAATAGAAATGCAAAAAAACATAAATATATTTGTTCAGAAAATTGCAAATTGAAACTTGTTTACAGTTATACCTTCCTTAATATGTACAGTGTTACAACCAACTTAACAACAAGTAACCAGTCTTAAACTGGTCCTAAACAAAAAGATTTAAATATTAATGACTAAAAGTGCAAAAATCTGAAACATTCAGAAAATTGCAAATTGAAACTTGTTTACAGTTATACTTTCTTCAACATAGTTTTAATACCAACCAACTTACAAGTAACTAGTCTGAAACTGGTCCTAAAAAAATAAAAATTCAAAGTTAGTACCAAACTAATGCTGAAATCATTAATATCTTTTGTTCAAAGGGGTACAATTTGGTACTAGTTCATAACTATACAAAAACTAGTTCGTAACTGGTCCGAAAATAGTTTTTTAAAAAACGGGGTAATACAAAATTTATCGCTTTTAATGGTGAGTAACATCCAACATAGACTCTAACTGGTTTGAAACTAGTCCAAAAGTAATTCATTACAAACCAGTTTGAAACTAGTCCGGTAATATTTATTAAAAATTATTTTTAACACTCTGACACGACATCTCAATTTTTTTTTATGTTTTTCCAATATTCTGCCAACTCTAACAGCATCGCATCCCGCCCCCAAAGTAACCAGTTCACTTTTCGTCGACTAAATTTTTTTCACCGCTACCACAAACCACAGTCACTTATAAATATATCGTTTTTCTTCAACTCAACTACTTTTGAGCCCGTAAATGAGCCACTAACTATCAGCCATAATCATTTCCGAATTGTCTGTAGGCAGTTTGTTGCTTTTGTTTTCATTTTTTATTCCATCATTTTTATTTGTCTCAATAAAATCGCTCGAAGCTGTGAACGAGAAACCAGTTACAGCATTTCTGAAAGCATTTTGCTTATGTTTAGCTTGCTTTGTGAATTATTGTTGTTGTTCAGCGTTGTGTGTGTGTGTGTGACTTTGGTCTCTTCATCCGTTGGCTGCCTCCATTGTTTCGTGGCTTTCAACTGTTATTAAATGTCTCGGCTCTTTAACTCTTCGACTACACCAAATACTGTCTCAATAAACAAATGCAACTCGTTGCGGCTGTTGTAGCGATCGCTTGTGTGTGTGGGTATGCGTGTGTGCATACACATAAATATTAAACGACACACACAACCTGTCCGCTGTGCTGTTTTTTGTTTTAATTAAATTCATATTAAAGCGAGAACACAACGACGCTGCAAACGTAACTTTGACATGTCACACTAATTACTTAATGGCCCCATAATGCTGCTGGGACGCGCTGTTGTTGCGATCACACGTACATATGTTTATATATAAGTAAATGTACATATGTATGTATAAAGGTTTTTCAATTAATTCTTGCTTCCAAGCCATGAGCTCGACAGCGCTCGCCGTCAAGTCTGGCTGTTTAGCGCTTAGAGCGACTTGGCGCGGCGACACACCTGCGAGGCTGCGACGCGCATGCCCAGCAGCATCAGCGCCTGCGCACACGTGATTCCCACCGGACACATATACACAAATATGTACATATGTATAAATATTTATATGTGCAGCTCATATGGCTCTCGCGCACCTTGCAGCAATGCTGCGGGTCTCGTGCGCCACTTTTTCATTGTTGTTGTTGTTTTTATTTTAGTTTCTGTTTTTTGTCCTCTTCTACTTGGCAGTTAAGTTTATTATTATTATCAGCGTTTTTATTGTGCTTGTTGTTATTGTCATGTATGTAGTTAGCTGTTTGTCGCTGTGCCACAACAACAACAATAACGACTATAAATTACAACAACAACTACAGATGAGGCAACAATTAAGCCACGTTTCGTTTTGTTTCAATGTAAATATGTGTATAGACATACATACGTCTATCTGATATACATATATGTATATGTACATATGTATGTATGTGTGTGTGATCGAATGGAAATGTACACAAATGAGCCCAGCAATTTGAATGTGGAAGCTGCTGTCGCTGCGTTGATTTCAATTTCCAAGAATTGACAAGCGTTGCGCATACACTCAGCCCAACAATACAACAACAACAATGTGTCGTTAACGTGCCACAACAACATATGCCTCTGTAAATGCAGCGCGGCCACTGACTGCGCTTTAACTGCTGCTCCTGTTGGTGCTGGTGAGCGTTACCTGCGGTCATCTCATTGCTTCGTGGCAACATTCTCACTACACACACCTACCGCTCCCCACCACTGCCGCGCTCACGCTTACTGCTTTGATGACATTCATTTGATTACGTTATGACGATAACATGACGTGACAGCCGTGTGACAAAGGCGACGACAACAACTAAAACAATCAACTACAATAATAACAATAATAATAATAATAGCAACAACAACAAAATATGAACAGCAAGCAATGACATTCCTGAAGGCAGCCAGCAGGTGGCTGGCGCATCTTCTCCCCACAAGTTCTTCACCACCTAGCGGGTAACCCAGTAAGCAAAAAGCTGTGGAGGCATGTGAATTCTGTAGAAGAAACTCTTCTGAAATGTTTTTTATTAAAAACACTTTGTTGTTGCTTAAATTTCAATACAATGCTGGAAATGCTGATTTCAAGTCGCAAAAGTCTTCCTGATCACCAGCAACCTATTTTCGAAGGTCCTCCTGGAGATCGACTACGAAAGCAATATAATTCAAAATTTCTCAAAAGAATCATCGATTATTGAACTCTATTAAATTTTCTAAAAATTAATTATTTTTATTTATTTTTTAAAGAAAATGCTTTTCCAAAAAAAAATTACAAAAAACACGTTTTTTCCTCGCAACTGAGTATAGCACCTTCTCAACTTCATTTCTAAAGCTTTTAATTTTCGCATTGCTGGGTTAACATTAAACAAGTGTATACACACTTACCTACGCTTAAACAACACACATGGCACAATTCAACACACACACACACCATATACATATCTTCATATAAATACACATACATATGTACAAGTATATGTGGCTGGAGTTGCACTCCTCTTTAGGGACTTGTGACAACTAAAAGTTAAGATTTCGATTTAATGGCTGGTGTGGCTTAATTAATTGACAATTAAATTGCTGCTTGTGTTGGCATTCATTGCAACGTAGGAGAACACATGTAGCATCAGACAATTAAGTGGCAAAACGCAGCAAGTTAAAGTTGAAATATCGAAATGGTACATGCACTCGTTTGACATCGCATCGCTGCTTCCAAGAATAAATATTTTTGTGCACTGCAATGACAAACAAACACACATAGCTGTCTTTATATTACCAACATACATATATACATGCAGGCATATGTGCAATTGGAGCCCGCAAGCAGCGATAAATTGTGAATTATTTATGCATATTTTGCCTTCTCTTACAATCAGAGGCAATTTACATGCCTAAATACATACATATAAACATAGTATAAATATGTATGTGTGCAGCTAAACAAGTGCATTTGAATGCTTGAATATAAATGAACACTTTGTTTTGTGCGCCTGCGTGGTATTTAAGTCGTTTGATGGATATGTTGGAAGAGTTGTTCTTTACGAGAATTTTGTAGCGAGTGAAAAAGTTAGTAATTATTGTAGAAAAAAAAATTGTTAAAAGTTTTATTAGTTATAAAAAATAAAACATTAAAAATATTTTTTCATAAATAATTGTTTTTTTTTTGTAAAAACTATCATCTAAATTTTTTATAAATTATATAACATAAATTGTTATTAATATATTTCATAAAATGTTTAAATGTAAATTTAATAATATTTTTTTATTAATTATAAAAAATGAAATATTATAAATATTTTTTCATACTTATTTTTTTTTTGGAAAATAATAAAAAAAATTAAAGTTGCATTTTAAAATTATATATATTATTTTAAAATGGGAATTTTTATTTCGAATATTTTCTTCTTAACATTTTATTATTTCATAGTATTTTAAAACTAAAAATTTTGGAACAATTATTCTGAAAATTGAATATTTGAAATTTAAATGTATTTTATTTTACTTAAATTTAGAAGTTTTTAGACATGTTATAGAACAATTACTTTCAATATTTTATATTTAAATTTTGGGTAATTTTATTTGTTCATTTAGTTTTATTTTATTTTATTTTATTTTGTTTTGTTTTATTTTATTTTATTTTGTTTTGTTTTATTTTATTTTATTTTATTTTATTTTATTTTATTTCATTTCATTTTATTTTATTTTATTTTATTTTATTTTATTTTATTTTATTTTATTTTATTTTATTTTATTTTATTTTATTTTATTTTATTTTATTTCATTTCATTTAATTTTATTTTATTTTTTTTATTTTAATTTATTTTATTTTTTTTAATTATTATTTTTTTTTTATTTATTTCATTTTTAAATTATATTTTTTTAATTTTATTTTATTTTATTTTATTTTATTTTATTTTATTTTATTTTATTTTATTTTATTTTATTTTATTTTATTTTATTTTATTTTATTTTTTTATTTTAGTTTGATTTTATTTGCATTTAGAATACTTTTAACCATTTTCTGGACCAATCACCTCCCAAATTTTATTTTCGAAATTTTTCTCTTCGATTTTTTTATGCTTTTTTATTATTATTATTTTTTTTTTTTTTTGTTTTACGCCATGTGCTTTATTGTTTTTGTCATTTTGTTTAATATAGTCGCGCTCTACCGCAGAGCACTTTGCTCACGCTACACGCTCGTTTGCATTCCAATTTACAAATTCAACGTTTAATTAAAACATAACAAAAAGACGCAACAATGACAGCGGAAAATGCAAAATTCTGAGATGAAAAAATCCCCAAAACAATATATAAGGCATTTTGAAAGTTATGCAATTAAAAATGCAACAAAAATTCCAAAAAAAAAATCATAAAAATACACTGGAAAAAATTGCTTGGCTTATGAACCAATTTTCAAAAACAAAAACATTTTAAATATTTTTTATAGGAATTAAGTGGTATTTCAAGCATTTTAACACGCGAAGACATATTTGTATGTTTGTATGTATGTACTTTAAAAAGACTTTAAATTTGTAGTTTTTAAATGTCAAACTTTTTTTTGTCATATACCAAAAAATAAATTCGAAATACGCGCACTCCAAAAATACAAAGGAAACTACGTAGAAGCAACAACAATAAACAATTACCGCTACGCCACGCATTCAAGCAACGAAATTGTGCATAAAATTAAAATGTTCCTCCTCATTTTCAGTTCACTTTCCACTTGATTTATTGAGTGCGGCATTGTTCTTGCGGTTTTGTGTTTTTTGTTGTTTAAATAAAAATATTTGAATTTTTGGGGGAGTGAATTCAAGCGACGCGTATGTTAATTCATATATATGTGTATACGCAAAGTATATTTGCAAAAATCCACGACTGACGCTCAAATGCTTAAGATTTTCGAAATATTACACAGCGATTGCTGAAGAGATATTATTAAAAAATAATAATAATTTATGCATAACACTAAAAATTATTTAATTTTGAAAAAAGAGAATTGTTTTTCAACAATTTTTGGTCACCCTCAATTGCAGCACAGAGTCTTCACATCCTTACAGCATCATATACACACTTGTATCCTTTAATTTAGCCATAAATTTGTGCCACAAACTGACTGCGGCGCAATATGCGCATTTGCGCTCGCCAACCGCTTGGCATCTTCGCCAAGATTGCTACCAGAAGCACCACTTTTATGTTAAATTGTTCATCATTTACGTGCGACCCCATTTACTGCATGCCGCTGCGCATTCCTGACGCATCTCTGTGGTTTTGCATGGAAATTGCCTACTGGCAGCCCGTCAGCCAGCCGGCGTGTAGCAGCATCTGCAGCGACCTTTCCACCAAGTGGCGAGCTATCATTTGGCATTGCATTTACTTGCTTGTTGGCATTACGTTTTCATTAGCATTAAGATGCCACGCCAATATGGGCATGCCACACATTGTTGCTGTGAAATCAATGTCACACAATGGCAAAGCAAGCAGAAGTAGAAACAGCAGATTGCGGCGTTAATGTGCATTTTTTGCTGTCTTTTTTGCGAAGAAAAAATGTGCAAATTAAAATTTCACGGGCTTAACTTTTTTGTTGTTGCTTTTATATTTTCTTTTATTTTTTTTTTTATTTTTTTTTTTAATTTTTTGTTTTAATTTTACATTTTACTTTTTTTTTTTTTTTAATTTTTTCGCTTCACTTTTTGATCCGCTTTCCTCATGTGCTACCCAAATGTCTACGCGCTGCTTTTGTTTGCGCTTTGCCTTGTTGTATTTGGTATTCGTGTACGTCACTCAGCCCATCGTGTGACAAATGATTTGGACAGCAAATTTATTGGCCACTTAAATAGCGACTAAGTGCGCTTGGTGTGGCGAAAGAGCGCCGCCTAAAAAAGGGTGTGCAAAAAATGCGGCAAAAAATTAAGCAAAACAACACACAAAAAAAATTGTTGCAAGCAAGTGTTGTTGTTGTTGTTGTTGCAAGCAAAAGAAAAATTGTGGCAAGCAACAACATGCGTCGTAAATTCACTTGCCACATGCAATTGATTTATTTATTTTGTGCTTAGCTGCAGTCTTCAGTGTATTTGCTGCCTTTGAAGCAGGTTACTCATACGCCCTGCTGTCCAAATAATGAAATTAATTCAAATGTGCCTTAATGCGCATAATGCCATTTCATTGTTGCTGTCAATTATGTGTATTGTTTTTGTATTTTTTTTTTGCAGTAAAAATTTTGTTCTTGTTGTTGTTTTCTTGCATTATATTTACAACTAGCGCTGTCAGCGCGCCTTTTGTCAACGCCGCATTGCCGTCAACGAGCGAATCGCCTAATTGATTTTCAATTATATGCAAATAACGCTGTTGCTGCTATTATTTGCTGGCTATATGCAATACATACAAACATATATACATACAGACATATGTACATATATGTGTATGTGTGTGTGTGCGTATACATGTGTACTCGCATATTTATGTGCCGCGCTCGTGCCAGTAATGAAAGCAGCAAGAAAACTGTAATTTCGCCACAAAGTAGCGCACAACACCAGCAACAAAAAAAGCTACAGTAACAACAACAACAATAGTGAAATACTAGCAATTCCAAAAGTAATTCAACATGTTCACGTATCGTTTTAATTGAATTTATTTTTAATTAGCGAAAGTATTTATTCGTGTTTAATTGACAACTGTCCGTCTGTCCGTCTTTCTGTCGGTCGGTTAGTTCGTTCTGCGCTCGCTTCGGTCGGCAAGTTGCGCCGCTTTTGCCAGTCTGTCGTCGCTGTACCGCCGGCTGTTGACTGCCGCGGCCGCTGCCATCGTAATTGATTGCTTATTTTTAGTATTGTTTCGAATAGTTTGTACTTGTATGCGCATGTTGAGTGTTGACAGCGCTCATTTGTTAAGCAATTTACAATTTTGTGCTTTTTTTTCCTTGCCAGGCGCTTTTTTCTCGCAAATAATATAAATACTATAAGTGAAGTTGACAGTTTTAGTTGCCGTGTGCGATTTAAACTAAAGAAAAAATGTGTTTGTGTGTACTATTTTGTTGTTGTTGTTGCTTTTTTATGCAGCTGCGGCAAATTTATGCAAAGTGTTGCGACAATTTGCATAAGTTTTTGGTTTTTTTGCGCTAATTGCTTGAAATCGAGGTGGGTCTAGAGTTTAAAGTGACCTTTTGGTGGGTCAATGAACCAAGCAGATTTTGAAAAATCAATTTACAGCAATAAAATGGTAAGAAATAGTATGAAAATGTGAAAAAATTAAAGAAAAATTAAATGCTTGCTCATAAATTTGGTTTTATGCAGAACAAAAAAATTTTTTGTTGTTGTATATAAATATGTATATTGTATGAAAATATTTTTTTTGTCCTATAGTGTAAAATATTTGAAAATTCCGCTAAAATACAAAAATGTATAATGTTTTATTTTCACATTTTGACTTTTCACACGCCAAACAATTCAATAACTTCTCATACTCAAAAATATTTTAACACAAAAAAATATGTCAAAACTAATTTTCCCCTCTTTTCTTTTCTTTCTCCACCAGATAACAATGAACCGCCACGCATCAAGTGCAATCTACGCAAACACAAGCCAAATCGTAAGCCGCGCACGCCCTTCACCACCCAACAGCTGCTCTCGTTGGAGAAGAAATTCCGCGAAAAACAATATCTGAGCATAGCCGAGCGCGCTGAATTCTCCTCGTCGCTGCGTCTAACCGAAACGCAAGTGAAAATCTGGTTTCAAAATCGTCGCGCCAAGGCGAAACGTCTGCAAGAAGCCGAAATCGAGAAGATCAAAATGGCGGCGCTGGGACGCGGTGGACCGGGTGCGCAATGGGCGATGGCCGGCTACTTTCATCCCAGTCTAATGCATTTGGGATAAGTAGCTAAGCGTGTATCGCACATTATGCTCTGCAATAGATACACTTGGCAACTAAAAGCTTAGACCCAGTTCTTACATAATACATTTCATACCTTTTCATTAGTTAAGTTAGACAGTGGGTTTACAGAGAAATGCATCAAGGAAATTTCGTATAAAGCGAGCTGAGCATCTTATACTAATATGCAGTGTCAATTCAAAAGTGTTCTCCACGAAAAATTTTGAAAATTTTCTAAAATTATATTCATTTGCTGTATAAATTTTGCAGATGATTTTTGTTGTTGCAATCTTTATGGCCCATTGTTTGCTGCTAGTTTATAGATTATAGTTATGTATTCGTAGTTTAACTTACCCCAATTGCTGTGATGTTAGCGCATTTTACATTGTAACTGTAAATATATACAAAGAATAAATTTTGAATTGTATAAAAATTCATAATTATGTATAGTGGAATTCATAAAAATAAGTTATTTAGTGGAAATAGTAACACGAAAGTTTCCAAAAAGGGCACACAAAATCAGTTCACTCAACAATACAAAAATTACTAAATTTTTGTTATTGTAAATTAGTTCAAAAAAATTTTTTCTATTGAAAATTGGTTTAAAAAAATTTAAAAAATATTATCTGGCAATAATTTAGTGGTTTGCAGTTTTTTTTTTGTTTTTCAAATTTTTGGGAATGTATTTTTGAGTTTAAAATTTTTCTATTCAACTAAAAAAATATTCGGATTTTTTTTTTTAATTTTTTAAATTAAATTTTATTAGGAAGTAGATATATACATATATTGAATTTAAATTGAAAAATATTTTATTTTTCATTTTATTTTATTTTTTTTATTTCGAATATTATTTGGCAATAATTTGGGGGAGAATATATAGAGTTCGAAATTGTATTTGTAATATTATTTAATTATATATATTTTTGAAATGTTCTAATTTTCCTTTAAAAAAGTTTGGTAATTAATTATGATTTGAAACAGGAAAATATTGTTTGGCAATAATTTTTTAAATTTTCAAATTTTTTTGCTGTTTATTGTTGCTATAGGCATAAAAATGTTCAATAGATATAAAAAATATTACATTAATAAAAAAAATTATTAAAAAAAATATAAAAAAATAAAATTTTTCCCAGTACAAAAATTATTTTAAAACATAAAAAAAAATAAATTTTCTCAGCAAAAAAATCACGTTAAAAAAAAATATTTAATAATTCAAATGTTTATTTATTTTTTTGAAATAATTTTTTTAACTGAGAATTTTTTTATTTTTTCCTATATTCTTTTTTCTTTCTTTTTCATTTTTTTTAGTAAAAACACCATTATTATTAATATGTTTTTTAAAAAGTTTTAGTTTTTTTAATTAATGAAATTTTTTAATATTCTATTTTTATACATATATTATTTTTTTTGCAGATAATTTTTTTTTCTATATACATATATATATTTTTTGATGCATTGGAAAATTTTTGATATTTTATTTTTATTTTAATTTTTTTTTTTTAATTTATGTTTTATACTTTATGTTTATTGTTTATATTTTATTTTTTTTTTTGTAAACTTAATTGTATTTTTGCTATTTTTATCAACTTAATTAAATTATTGCCAATTGTTTTGCGAAAAATAAATATATTTACTTTATTTTTGTATTGTTTCTATTTTAATACTTTTGTTTAATTTTGTATTGAAATAATCCAAGTAAAAAAAAATCAAAATCAAAAATCAACTGAAACATTTCAAAAAAGGCTTTAGTCTTGAAACAGCTGCAATAAAATGAATCACAACTATTCCAAAGTTAATTAGGCAACAACAAATAGTTATTTTATTGCGACAAATCTAAAACTGTAAATAACACTACCATAAATGTTGGCACTAAACACGCATTAACAACATATAAATATGTATATCAAAATCATGAGCAACAGGTATGCGCAAACAAAGCTTTGACAAAAAAAATCCAAAAATAAAAATATATTATGTTCTGCTGAGTAAACTGCAAATCATTAGCAAAAACCACACAACAAATGAAACAAAAATAAAAAAATTAAAAAAAAATTAAAGTTTAAATAAAATAAACAAAAAATAGCAAATCTTAAAGTCAACAAACACATCCAAATACTGATTAACGGAAATACAAACATTATTCGCTAAACTTGTAACATTTATGTAAATACCAACACATCTACAGCGTTAATTAGTTAGTTAGGCTAGCGCTTAAATAGCTGTAAATATCTATGTAAACACGCTAATAACAAAAAAATGCTGTTAAAATTAATTATGTAATTATTATTATATTATGAATAGTAATCAAAGATTCATTGTGTGTAAATAAATGCACACATAACAAATAACTAACAAATAAGTCCCTGTAATCATTAACAAAAAACTATAAAAATTACAAAAAAAAAAACAAATGCAAACTATAATTTATTATTAGCACTAAAATTATTTAAATATAATCTGTACATCTACACACCTACTTATTTAGCTATAAATAATCGTAAATACCTAAATAGTTATGTTAATTCGTAAGTAGAGAGAAAACAAGTCGTGCACATAAGAATATTAAACTAAAGAATACAACAACAAAATCATATTAAATATTAAGTGAAAAGAATAAAAGTGAAAGCCTTTTTGAAGAAAAAATCATAAATAACTGTTTTTTCTATTTCTCGAAAATCGTTTTGGTTTGGAATGGATTTAAAAATATGAACGGAAAATTTCGAAGGAGTGGAAGGCAGCAGAAATATTTCAAAATGAAAAATTTTAGTAAAAAAAGCAACGGTATGTGCCACTTACAGGTCACCGCCTATAAGGAATCGTTGCCAATCCTGAAACCACTTTTGCTTTACGTCAGGCTAGCGTTCCGTTTTTCTCATTGAAATATTTACATCTGCGCAATTGCGTCCAGGTCCCGCGTTTTGCTGCGAATTTCTAGATAATCCCCCAGTTTGCTTCACTCTCCTGCATGACGCTGATTAAATTATTCGCATATATTGGGTCAATCAGATCTTCTACGGCGGTGCGTTCTTGTTGTCATCGAACACACCTCGAATGTGTGTTCAGCGTCGCTTCTGTCGTGTTGTTCTATAATTATAAGGCCTCTTCGACTTTTCCCATTCTGTGGAGGTACTTTTATATGTATCCGTGGTCGAATAACAGCTGGGTTGTATAAAAATCGACTTCTCCAAATTTACGGCTTGTCCATAAGTTAAGATTTTTTATTAGTCTGGCCGTCCATTTGTCACGACTCTCATGTTCCCATCTTTATTGCAGTGTTGTTACTACATCATTCTTTATTTGTGCTATTGCGCTCTCTTTGCGTTATTTTTGTATATTTTCCTTAGCTCCCACATTTTTTTATTCGTATCTGAGAAGGTCAATTGGGGCATTACCAATTATAACTAATATTGCATCGCCTGATACCGTTCGGTAGGCTGATGCAACTCTAAGGGCTGCGGTGGGAAGTACTATGGCCGCTACTTTACGCAGGTTTTCCTTTTTAATTTTCGCTGTAATTTTCCGCAGTGTGTTGGATTTGTACCTCGCAGGTTAGTCTGGGGTCCAGTCTTACCTAGGTTGTTTATTGGTTTTTGTGTCCTAAAAATATCCGTAGTCGTTTTCATACTTAATTCGAGAGCTATGTGTTTTTTGTTAGCAGTAGTAACTCTGTTCTTTCCGTAGCGGGCTGGTGCTTTCGTGAGTCGAATCATGCTTGTGTCCGTATTATGACTTGATTAAGCATCCCTCGCGCTTTTTCTGTGACTCGTGTTGTAATTACTGCTGTAACGCCAATTAAGTACGATTGGTTCGGCATTTCGAGTTTTAGTAAAGCGTCATAGCTGATGTTCCACAAATCTGGGCCTAGAATGGAACCTTGCGCCGTTCCTGCCTTGACCGCTATCTGTCGTGATCCCTCCATAGTTTCGGACATCTAAAGTCGCAGGCAACACTATTCTTTTGTATATATGCCATTTACGCTGTGTCGCTTCTACACTTTTAAGCAAAATGAGTTTTTAGCAAGATTAGATTGATGAGATATGTATATACATATATCCATATTCACAATATATTCTGATGACTTCCATACGAAGGGCTTTGGTTGTGTCATAAAAAAGTTGGAGTTAAAAGACTTACATAAATCTTTATGGTACGTGCAAACCTGTTCAAAATAACGATTCATGAATATTCGGAGCGTATGTAGCAAAGGAAAGCCTTTGAGTACCGTGTACGAACAAGGGTATCTCAGCGTCGTAACAAATTGGGCAGTCGAAACTGTTTTCGCCAAAAACCCAAATAAAACGTATATGTTTTGATTTACTGGAAAATACAAGATCCCGGTGGCAGATAAAGTGAAATATCTAAGGCTCATCCTGGATAAGAAACCTTCATGGAAGCCGAAGGCAAAACAGGCATCGATTGTCTTACACTGCTGTAGAGAAGCCATTGGCAAAAGTTGGGATATCTCACCGAAAGTGGTCCTCTGGCTCTACGACACCATAATCAATCCCACTATGTTCCATAGAGTCTTTACATGGTGGAGGGCTTTAGAAAACCCACGGGCGGTGCTTATCAGCATTTGAGGTGCATTAAGGTCCACTCCAACCGTGGCACTCAACGCAGTCTTGCACATATTGTTTATATACATCGTCGGAAGTTGTATGTCTGCAAATCTGTTGCTATCAGACTCAGGAATATAGGTACTTAAAAGAACACGTGTCTGAATACTCGGAAATTATCACACACTTTGACTTCATACTGGATTACTTGGATCATAGAGTCGCCTAACCGAACTCTGGCAGGTCTTTCTCTGCCCATTACCTGGCGAGGGAGTTGTGGGGGGGAAGTGGTCGTTGGAGGAGATGGTTAGTGAGCTTCTTTATGGATGGTCAAAGCTTGGAGGAAGGTTGGTGGAAAGATTTACTGTCAGGAGTTCTCTATTAACTCAGTTGTTTGGCCCAAGATCCATCGTAAGAGATCTAGTGATCTCTTTGCCCTCAGTAAGACAAGCCTCTCCATAGTTGTTCGGCTTTTAACGAGCCACTGCACTATTGGCGTTGATGCTGTAAGGCTGGTAATCTTACCACTCACCATCTGCAGAAGATGAGATAGAAACAACTGAACACTTCCTTCTTGACTGTCCCGCGTTCCTACCCATCAGGTATCGCACCGAACTGTCTACGATGGATTGAGTGTTCATTAGAGAAAAATGTTCGGCGATTTCACAATCCTAGTTAAACACTTTAAGCGATGCGCAAAATAACGATTTTTCCCCAAATTAACTTTTTTTAAAATTGAGTCATGAGTGAAAAAGCATTTTCCCCATTTTTTAAGTTAGCTTTCAAATTCCAAATAATTGTATTCGAAGTTCGAAATTGAACAGCCGAGTGCTGTACAATATTACACATCTACTTTACTTCAGAGACCAACTTCAAGACGTAACGCGCAAAAAGCTCCGTATCCGGCCTGTTTTTGCGGAATGTTTAGTGAAGCTCTAACAGCTCGTCCAATTGAGAACACTTCATAACGGCAAATACATAAACCCACATCCTTCGGAGTCACATCACTTAGCCGATGTAAGTAATCAAGCTGGTGTTTGTTGGTTATAATTTCTGTGTTCATTACAAAACTGTCTTAAGTAATAAATTCAACGCGTGAACGATGACGGCGAGCATAATCAGGCAAAAGGAAAGCAGCAATGGTTGACACTAACAACATTTCGAAGTACGAGTTTCGGTTTCCGCAAAATAAGTTGTCCATATTACTGAGCAACATATGTACGAATGTATATGAGTGTGCATATGTATGTGTGCGTGTGTGTGCTGAATGGGTGTACTGGTATGTCGTTAGACGTTTATTGGTTTGTAAAACATTCCAGATTGGCAATAAATAACGCAAAGTTACGTGGACAACTTCAAAATGTAACGAATCGATTGAGGCAACGGTCTGAGTGGATCAAAGTTTTCGGATTATTAAATGAGTAGGAACAAATCGTAGGTCGGTGCGCCAGCGGACGCTTATCGCGAAGGCTTATGGGCTCATATTGTGCACACACACACACATGCACAAACAATATGCCACAAGTGCAGTGCAATAAGGCGGCACTGGCAACAGCAAATATTACAGTTACAACAACAATAACAACAACAATGGTGGTATATATTTTAGCGACCAGCAATTGTAACAAAGTGCAGACGAAAACAACACAACAACAACAAAGAAACAAACAAACAGTGCAAACAATAAGTGCAACAGCGAAATCCAACGTTGCAAGCAGATGCCGCATCGTTCGTCCAGTTGCCGTTGCTGCAGCCGGTGCAACCCGTTCACCAGCAAACAACAAGTTGTTGATGTCTCAATTTCTTTGAACTGCGCCAACTCGACCGAGACGACGGCGGCGACGTCGACAACGAAGGCGACTACTATTTCACCAATTGTGGGCATTTCGTTAGTCAGAATGAGGATGTGGTCTTGTCTGCTGGTGTGTGAGTGTGTGTGCGTGTGTGTTGTGGAGCGATTGAGTGCACAGCAATGAATGAACAAAGAGATGAATGCTTTGTGCGGCGGCAGATCTCAAGGATGGACGAGCTTATGTCAGCGCGGCGATGTGTGTGTACGTCAAACTCGTGTAAAATCTGTAAAATCGAAGCAATGAGACGTTTTAAGAAAAGTTGTACGATAAATTACATACACCACAGCGCCAGCGGCAAGGATATTGCGATTTCCCAGTGGGAAAAGTTCGTCATGCCACAATATTTCTGCGAATTTCAACAGCTGATGAGCTGGAAAGGTTTATTGTTATTTTTGTGGAGATTAATTGGTACTCGAAGCTTTATGTAAATTCTTTTTGTTAAATTCTTTTTAGTTGTAATTAACGTCACTTAGTGAAACTTAGCTATAAATAGGTGTTCAAATTTTAAATTCCAAAAATTACGTTATTTACAAAACATGCAAATTTTTTACATTGATACTACCTTTTGTTGGTGTTGTAGCGGCAGAAAAGATTCCTGAATTAATTTCGAGAAATGCTGCCGAGTTGACAATTCTTTGCCGGCTAAAAATCCTGTTTCGTTCCGGTTACTTAGACCCGGCTCTCGTCGAAGTTATTTCTGTTCCTCTTAATTGACTCTGAAACCTTCTCAACAAATTTTTCATAGGACTAGAGGGGGACAGAGACATGTGTAGAAGTTCACGCAAGTTAGGAAAGTTCTCTGATCACTTGTTAGTGGCCAGAAACGATTCTTTCACATTTGGCTCACGCAGCTCACAACTTTCGGTCTTAGAATAAGTATCCTCTAGGCAAAAAAAACACCATGTGTCAAATCTTGGAAAAGACCCGTGAAAAGAAGATCGACACACTTTGCTTTTGCCAGCACGAAAGGAGCTTCCTTTATGCCGCGTTGTCCGAATTTGGTATCACTTTAAAACTAATACAGTTTTTCAAACTGACATTTAGCAATACCAAAAACTCCGTCAAGTACCAAACGAAGTTTCATACAAGGCGTCTACAATCTACAGCTGGAGAAAATAATTCGAGCTGCAGAACTAAATAGAAAAGGTACCATCTCCTATAAGAGTGTACCACTGCTGGCGAACGCCGATAATATTGATAAGATTGGCCTAAACAACTGCGCCGTTAGTCTTGGTTTCCCCTAACTGGATAAGGAAGCGAAGAAATGGGGTTTGATATTGACCTGTAGCAAGACGAAGTATCTGCTGTCATCAAACAAACAGTCGTCGCACTCGTGATTTGGCTCCCACGTCACTGTTGACAGTCATAATTTCGAAGTCGTAAATAATTTCGTCTATCTTGGAACCAGCATTAACACCAACAACAATGTCAGCTTCGAAATCCAACGCAGAATAACTCTTGCCAACAGGTGCTACTTCGGACTGAGTAGGCAATTGATAAGAAATGTCCGAGGTCAGCGTTACAAGAAAGGTTCTACGGAAGATTTTGGCAAAGGCGAATTCCACAGTCGATGGAACTATGAGCTGTACGAGTTAAATGCCCGCATTGATATAGTTCAACGAATTAAGAGACAGCGGTTGCGGTCATGTCGGACACGAAAACGGACGAAACGGATAAAAATACTCCAGCTCTGAGTGTAAAGAGGAAGACCTCCATTCTTTGGAAGGACCAGGCAGAAAAGGACCTGGCTTCGCTTGGAATCTCAAGCCGCCTAGCGAAGAAGAAACGACTGGCGTGCTATTATTAATTCAGCTATAACCACGTAAGCGGTGTCTACGCCAGTAAAGAAGAAGAAGAACAAGAAAACATCCCTCGGACCCAAATCCGGTAAATACGGTGGTTAATCGATGCTATTCCTTGCGTTTTTGGCTATAAATCCGGTCACAATCGTGACTCGATGCGATGTTGCACTATCATCGTGTAAAATCCCTGAATGCCGTCCGTCCCTCCGGACATATTTGACGATTTCTCACCAAACCATGAGTATCGAAAAAAACAATGAGCATTTACCTTGAGTTTTGAGCGGCTTTGTCGTGTTTTTTTTTTTGGTTTCGCCTACTTTTTTTCTCAATATCTAATCGGCAATTATAATGCTCTCCATGAATGTGGGATCGGAATTTGCACGATGAAACATGTCCAAAGAGACTCGTTAACGGCACTCTTTTTGAAAAAAAAATCAGTTTTATCGAAACGAGTCGAGTAAGAATGCGTTTCATACCCAAAATATTTAACAAAATTATTCGAACGGACTCGTGAGAGATGTCGAGCTCTCTTGCCATCTCGCCTGATTTTCAAGCATCATATCATTCACTTTTTTAATATTTTCATCAGTTGAAGAGGCCGAAGGTCGTCCAGAACGATTTACGTCTTCAACGATCGTCTTTGAAAGCTTTGTACCACTCTTCAAGTTTTTTAAAAGATCTGAGTTCCGGCTATAGCCATCTAACTATAGATTGGTATGAAAGCAGGCACTACTTAGCCTCTGCTGCTGAACAAATACATAAAATATTAGAAAAAGATCGCTTTGGTAAATCTTCTCGCGATTAGTAATAATTTTACGCTTTCTTAAATTATGCTTTCTATTTCCAATTGGCTGCCACAAGCAACCCACTCGTCGCCTAGGATTAGCAACAACTCATACATACATACATGTATATTTGCTTGTATGTATATGTGTTTGTCTATGCACTCTAGTGACTGCAGCATGAGAACCAACTATCAACTTGAGTGCTGCAAAAATAATTGTTGCAACAAATATTTGATGCCTGCAACATCATCAGCAATTCAATGCTAACAAAGCCGATATTATGAATAATTCAGCGGATAACGAAATGAGATGAGAGCCACCAGCACCAGCACCAGCAAGCAAGTGCTGCAACTGGAGCTAAGTCGTAAAGTGGATGCAACAAGCTAAGCGCCAAGCCAGTAATGAGTAACATTCTAGCTGTTGTTTTAGTCATGATAGAAACAATAGCAACAACAACAACAAAAATAATATAAAAAATAAAATGAAGAAAACTTTATTTGCTAGTCGCATTTTAGATGCAAATATGCATTTGTGTGTGCGGATATGTGTCTGTGCATGTAGAAATGTGTGTTTGTTTGCGATTGCGCTCGCTGTAATCAAATGATATATGTATGCAAAATGCTAACACAAATATTTCAATTTGAATAAACAAATTGCACTTGCGCACGATCCAACAACAAAAACAATAACAACATTGTTAAAAAACAACAACAACAATATTATATAGCTTTGCGCAACAACAACGACATGCCGTGTTCACAACCGACGCAAGCGAATGCAATTAAATTGTGCTCATCCAACAACAACAATAACAAATAGCCATGATGCTGCAGCAGCTGCGACAGCGCGCGGCGCCTTGTCAATCTTATCAAAATACAATTAAATTTTAATTAATAAAATGCTGCAAATTGCATATTTCAAAGCTTGTGTATTCAATTGCGCTTGCAAATAAATACAAATGCAAATTTGTGTGCGTGTGTATGTGAATCTCTTTTCTATTTGCTTTATGATTTAAATATACTATATATGTAAATAATTGCGGTGCGACTAGTATAGTGAGCTAGCCAATAATAAAATCATTCAGATGATAATCGAGTGAATAAATCATATTTCATTTCGAAAACAGCTTAATTGCACAAAAATCAATAATAACAATAATAAAGAAATTAAATAAGCGCTAAATGTGATTATCGCACTAGAAGCTCCGCTTACCTCGCTCCGGCGTAGATTCTAGAAAATTGTTGTCAAGCGCCATAAAGCACATGAACATATTTATATCACTTCGGCTGTACCGAAGCTATAATACCCTTCACGAGTAGACTTCTTAAAGCATAAAAGTGTATGAATCTTGATTTTGAGCGTTCACTTTGTATGACAGCTAGATGTTAAAGCGGCTCGATCTAAACAATTTATTCGGATATTGTACCATTATCTTGGATAATAATCTATATAAAATTTTGTGAGAATATCTTGTGAAATAAAAAAGTTTTACGTACAAGAACTTGAATTGGATACATCGTTATATATGGCAACTATATATTATAGTGGTCTAATCTAAACAATATGTTCGTAGATTGTAGCGTTGCTTTGGACTATAATATTTGCTTAATTTCGTGAAGATATCCCACAACCGAAAGCAACCGTCGTCCCCTTTACAAAGCGAAGATCACTTCCTAACTTGTCCCTAATACTTGCTGGCAGGGAGTTGGGGGTATCTAAAGAGGTCAAATTCCTAGGCCTCACTTTAGACTCGACCTTATGGTGAAATAAGCATGTGGAATTAATACTTTCCAGAGCCACCAAATGGCACATCCTGGGGCTGCATGCCAGGTATAAACAGGAGGCAGTGTACCATGATCCTAAAGTATATTATCACTTATGGAGCTGTTGCTTGGGCATCGACGGCAGTGCAGTCTTCCGTAGGCCTTCAACTATCGAAGTTGCAAAGACTCACCCGCGTCTGAGCTTAAGGACAATGCGTACTTGCCCAACCGCAGCACTTGAAATCATGTTGGAGCTCACACCTCTGCATTTAGTCATCAAATAGGCTGCGAAGCATACCATGTTGCTCATCGCAGCAGAGTGTTTTGGCAAAGCGAAAAAAATGTCAACAATTAAAGGCCTTAGGGGAAGACACACCACTGGTCCTTCTTCCAAGAGACGGTGTTATGAAGACGGTAAACTTCACAAAGAATTTTAGAGTTACCCTCGTCAGTAAGGCTGAGTGGAGTGATTCCAAACTCGGCCTATCCAGTGGTACACCGACGGGTCGAAAGCACCGGAAGGCATTAGAGCAGGCATTGCGGGACCGCATAGCAAACTATCCATACCTTTGTCTTTTCTCTAAATCAGTGTGCAGAATTCAATCTTCATCGAAAATACCGAAACCAGGGTATCGCTGTACTCAGCGGTAGTTAAGCGGCACTAAAAGCGATCACAATTTATGAAATCAAATCGCTATTAGTGGAGGAGTGTATAGGAAGGTGAAACCGGCTATTAGCTTGAAACCGTGTACACCTAATCTGTCTGTCATTAAGGGGCTTTAAGGGGTAGTTGGCAATGAGCTGGCTGACGAACCAACTGGCTCTCCGGCGGCTTCCAGGATGATGTGACCGGAACCATGCATTGTGGTGCAGCCCCACACCAAAAACCAGTTGATCCTCACAGACGAAAAAGTGGGGAGAGAATGGCACTGGCAGCAGGCAACTGGAATGCGCCACGCCAAGTTCCTACTGGGAGGTTACAGTCTAGCAAGCTTTAGAGATATGATCAACCTCTCCCGAAACAAATTCCCTCTCCATGTCGCGATCTATACAGTGCACTGCAGGATCCAGAAACACTTGTCCAACATCAACATGAGCATAGTCTCTTGCGTAAACTGCCGGTTACGCGATATGGAACAGAAAACTTCAGAACACATAATTCTAGATTACCCAACAATTTTTAGATTTATTCTCAAGGCCCAATGCGGACAGGGGTCACATGTCCTCAGTCGCGCCCAGGAAGCTCCTGGAATTATTGAGAGTCTTGGACCTTTGCCACCATATGTGATATAGGAGGGGGCACAATAGACCATATGTAAAATAAAAAAGTTGTTCATACAATAACTTGATTTGGATCAGTCAGTTTATATGGCAGCGATTCAGCTCGACAGGCTAACAAATAATATACTATACACTAGAGGACCCGTTCACGCTTCACTGTGGCTGATACATAGATAATACTACTACTACCATCTATATTATTTCTATTAGTTGGATATAATTATTAGTTAATGAAATATATGAAGCAACTTCTGTCAGTTTACAAAATGAAATATATGAAGCTACTTCTGTCAGTTTACAAAAAAATGGATCATAGAGCATTTCGTGTGTTAATAAATCATTGTTTTTTGGAAAAAATACTGTTGAATTCGAGCTCAGGGAAATCCACCGATGAAAAAATATTTGCTAAGCTTAAAGAGGCGAAAGCTCTGTGCAAAGTAGGTGCCTCGCAAGCGGATTTTTGGCGTCGGAGATAGAAACATAGCTCCATCATTTCCCACCCCAGTCCAATCGACAGTCATTCTAGTGGACTGCATATGATGAACCGGTTCTCAGGCGTGGAAAGACGAAAAAGGCGGCTGGAAAGGTTATTACATCAGTCTTTTGGACGCACGTGGTATAATGCATACTCAATGACTGATTACTGAGCCAGTTATAATCTATTTCACTGCATATTTGGTTGCACTTCTTTTCTAAAGGGTGATTTTTTTAAGTTCTTGATTACTTTTTTAAAAAAAAAAAACGCATAAAATTTGCAAAATCTCATCGGTTCTTTATTTGAAACGTTAGATTGGTTCATGACATTTACTTTTTGAAGATAATTTCCATTTAAATGTTGACCGCGGCTGCGTCTTAGGTGGTCCATCGGAAAGTCCAATTTTGGGCAACTTTTTCGAGCATTTCGGCCGGAATAGCCCGAATTTCTTCGGAAATGTTGTCTTCCAAGCTGGAATAGTTGCTGGCTTATTTCTGTAGACTTTAGACTTGACGTAGCCCCACAAAAAATAGTCTAAAGGCGTTTAAAAAATCGCATGATCTTGGGTGGCCAACTTACCGGTCCATTTCTTGAGATGAATTGTTGTCCGAAGTTTTCCCTCAAAATGGCCATAGAATCGCGAGCTGTGTGGCATGTAGCGCCTTCTTGTTGAAACCACATGTCAACCAGAGTTCAGTTCTTCCATTTTTGGCAACAAAAAGTTTGTTAGCATCGAACGATAGCGATCGCCATTCACCGTAACGTTGCGTCCAACAGCATCTTTGAAAAAATACGGTCCAATGATTCCACCAGCGTACAAACCACACCAAACAGTGCATTTTTCGGGATGCATGGGCAGTTCTGAACGGCTTCTGGTTGCTCTTCACCCCAAATGCGGCAATTTTGCTTATTTACGTAGCCATTCAACCAGAAATGAGCCTCATCGCTGAACAAAATTTGTCGATAAACACATTTCGAACCGAACATGATTTTGGTAATAAAATTCAATGATTTGCAAGCGTTGCTCGTTAGTAAGTCTATTCATGATGAAATGTCAAAGCATACTGAGCATCTTTCTCTTTGACACCATGTCTGAAATCCCACGTGATCTGTCAAATACTAATGCATGAAAATCCTAACCTCAAAAAAATCACCCGTTACTATTCCAAATACTTAGCAATTTTTTGAGGAAGAATCTGTTTAAAATTGTACGAATATATTCAAATGATTCCTACAAACATGAATTTTGAACAAATGCTTATGATTTGGAAATATAATTTTTATATTTATGAGTTGTATTAAACTTTGACATAAAGAGATAAAGGTATCCTATGTCCTTGAGCTTGTCGGTTGAGCCGTTCTTGAGTTATAAATGGTGTAACTAACAACAACTTTCTTTTATATACTATACATAATACATTTCCCCGCGTCTCCGCCCCTGTTCACGGTATAAAAATATATACACATACATATACTAAGTACATATGCACTTATAACAATTTGTTCAAGCATCACAACTCCGTTGAACGGATTACGTGATCGGGGACAGTTCATCAGTGACAAATAATGGAAAATAAAATCAAAATGTATTTTTAAAAATTCTTTTTAATTTTAAATTGTATAACAATTGCAATAACAACCTGCCGTTATGTTCATTTATAGCATATTTATTTATTTCTTATAATTTGAGCTATTTGTACAATGTCACCGGGGATCAATAAGCGATCTTCATAATCGCAGTTGCCATTTTTTCTTACCTACCCGCCTTTTCGTTTATTCTGTGTTGCGACGTTGTTGCTCGGCTGTAAATGTTCGTCTTTTTTATTTGTATTTCGTCCGTCACTGAACTTTGGCTCGGCAAATGAGCAGCTAAATCGGAGTAGATCACTTGAAAGGCATAGTTGCTCTTATCAGTTGAATTAAATCACAATTAATTTAATTACTAATGAAAATCACGCTAACGGCGACTGTTGCAACACCAGCACGATCGCGCTCTATCACCTAACACGCGCCGTAACTCATGCTAACTATGTGATCTGTACTCAGATGGCATAATCTCAACTATCTTATATGTAGTGCTCGCATATGTACATACATATGGGGATATACTCGTAAAAATACTTTTGGCGACATTGAAGAATGAGCACAATTTAGTAGAAATTCATTCCAGTGCTATTTTAGGGAAGTATATTGTATATGTTTATATACATATGTATATTATCTCATAGGAGAGAAAAAAATAGCAGAATATTTTCAAATTATTTTATTTTTAGATTAGGTTAACACTATAATTTAGCTATAACCTTTACTGCAACAGCCAATGTTAGGAGGTTAGGTTAGGCGATATACGTTACGGCTGTATACATAGACCAACTGATCCTACGTAATACCAGAGTGAGACTCAGATTAATATAAGCTGAAGTGTTCATTCTCTTAGCATGTCCTCAGGGCATCTCGTCTTGATCGGTTTTTAGTGACTTACATTTTCCCTGTAATTGTTTGGTAGCTAGACGGATGTCACTTTTGGCAATCTCATCAGCTATAATATCTTATTTCCCGGAATTCCTTTGTAGCTTGCAGCCATTCATTTGGTAGTGACCAGAAATGATTCTTTTACATTTTGAACAAGTATCCTCTGGGCAGCCAAAACACATCCGTTTGGAGCCGGCCTAAAGTGAAAGGGCGAAACATGCCACCCCAGGGTTGGCCGAATGAAAATATCGAAATAGCCTTGGATGGGAGTCCCCCGTTTGATAACTGTGGGACGGCATTTCTAGCTCCTTACGTACAACTGCAAATGAAACCATTGGCTCTTAAGCATACATATACATTAATCAGACCGAAATCCAATATTGATAAGGTTAAAATAAGAAAATATAGTATGTTACATATATTCTTGCTTATAGAATCTGTAAAATTCCATATTTGCCCTTTGAAGAGTGACATGGTCACCCTCGTATCAGCAAAAGGATTTAACTAAGAGTAATTGCTCATTGTTGTGCTGCTCGCCGGCGCAGTCTTATCAGCAGCACGCAATTAATTGCAAATTTTATATGTTGAGTAATGAGTTCAATTTTAATTTATAAATTTAGCGGCTTATCAGCGCATCAATAATGTGAAAGCACGGCAATAAACACACTTGGAAGTGCTAATTCCTCGACAACGGCTATAAAAATCGTATTCGTTATGAAATCCATGAGACACACCTACATATAAACATATGTATGTACTTGTACACAAGTGGCGTATCAATCGACGCAGTTAATTTGTTTACTTCAACCGATTTACAGTCAATAAGATTAAATTAATTTCTTTAATCAGCAATAAACATCCTCATGTATGTATGTATGTATTTATATATATATATATATGTAAGTGCCAATTTCTTGATTTATTGTGCTTATCAATAAGACTCGGCTGTGGATTTAATTAAAGAAGTTGGGGTTTAATACAATTGGCTGGCCTTATTGGACGCTAACAGGAGATATTTCGTTTTGCCCTCGTTCATTACCAGACCCATTTGCTTCGCTTCCCTATCCATTCCGGAGAAAGCAGAACTAACGGCGCGGTTTTTGAAGTCAATGACATCAATATCATCGGCGTACGCCAGCAGCTGTACACTTTTATAGAGGACCTTCCCTATTTAGTTCTGCAGCTCGAATTATTTTCTCCAGGAGTAGATTGAGGAAGTCCCAAGAAAGAAAGGTTGTCAGAAACCTCGTTCGGTATCGAACGGCTCGGAGAGGTTCTTCCCGATACTGACGGAACTTTTGTTATTAGTCAACGTCAGTTTATACATCCGTATTAGTTTTGCGGGGATACCAAATTCAGACAGAACGGCATAAACGCAGCTTTAAAATCGGCGAAGTGGTGATATATGACGATCCTCTTTTTCAATATTTTATGTACGTTAGGAAAATTTATACAACGACAGATCTCTTATAGAACGACTCAACACATTTTGATTACTGTTTTGGGTATAAAGCGTGTCAGTACTAAATTCGTACCAAAAGACCGGAATCGTTAGTAACTTTCACGTCGAGTGGAGGTCACAAAAGATACGCTTAACCACGTAGCTGAGCAGTCTAGGTTAGGTTAAGTCGCAGTGTTGATACAAAAGAGAAGGATTTCTCTTGGATAGATATTTGTGCATTATGTTCGATAAAACCTCCTTAATTACATCACCTCAGAGATCCACGAAGCGCTTTGAGTTTGGCACATATTTATTAAGGCGAATAATATCAATCCCAGCCACTTTGCTAGATTCTTCAAAAAGTGTCTTGCTGGGGACTGTACATTCATCAAACGCATTTTTCATGTTGAAGGACCGAAACCGAAAAAGCTAAATTACGGAAAATTAAGTTAAGTGTTGTCCTACTTGTGATCAAAGAAACAAACGTATCTAAAGTACATGAAAATAATTTTTTTACTTTTGTCTCAGCCCGGTGTAACTTTGATCGGATGGTATTGTCAAGAGGCGCCGATCTACTGTCCGATTTTAAACTGCTTAGACTTTGCTTAAAGGGTTTGGCCAATCTAGATTCGGATAATTGTTTTTCAACACGGACGAGGGCACTCGGAGCTACACTATCTCGAGTGGAGCACCGCAAGGCTCGATCTTAGGCCATCTACTAAAGCAATGCAATTTCATGTATGACGGAATGTTGAAAAAGGAGGTTTTCAGTGGTGGTAAACCTCAACCATAGGACGGTGGAACCACAGTCTAATCCCGGACATCCATTCGTGGATAGATAGACAAAATGAGAACCTAGACTTCCACCTAACCCAAGTAGTGAGTGAACATGGATGCTTTAGAAGCTATTTGTTCCATCACGACCTTAGTCCGTACTGTCTGAAAACTCTGAGTAAGAATTTTTTCAATGCCCTCATTTTTCGAATGTAAAGGAAAAGTTAAAAGCTTCACTTGGCGGTAGCTTTCCGGTTTAAAATTTGATAGCTCTGGCAAGTGGAAAGTCGTCAGACAAAAAAATCATTTACAGTATATAAGGTGCCAGTCGGTCCGTAATACTTATTCCGGTGGTTCTGTGATGGAGATTTGACTGGAAGTAGATTAGATTAGCGAATTAAAGTTCCGCACTCTGGCTTTCGATACTTGCTCCTACTATAAAAAAACTGTAGTGGATTGCTTAGTGACATTTTTTAATTTTATTATTACGCAACTGGTAAATATGTTAAGGACCTTAAAGTGTACTGGAAGACGAAACAATTTTATAAGTTTTTTTGGAACTTTCGTCCTATGTTAGAACAAAGAGTCTCATTTGCTCTCAAAAACTTACACTTTACGCCGACTGTAACCGCCTTAAGAAAATCTAATAAATTATTAATATGTTGTGTTGGAAAACCTGTTCGCATGTTCAGCTCGTCCGTTATTAAATAGCGCACCCCTGCCGACAGGCGCGACAGTCGACCAGCAAACGCAGTTGTCAACTTGTCGCCATTGTCTTCAATGAAAATCATAGCTTCTTAAGCGAATTCAACAAGCGCAACGCATTTAAAAGTTTTGTAGTTGCTCTATGGCAATTGAAAATTAATAACAAAGTAGAAATTAATTGCGCGACATCAGTGGGCGCCTAAATCAACATGAGGCGTATAATCACCGGCAATTAGTTGATGATGCCCCCCGCGCCGCGTGCGCATTTACATTTCGATTTTATTTCCTTTGTTTTTATGTTTAATGAGTTGATTTTGAAATGCGTTCGCCGGACGAGCGTACGATTTCTCCAAATGTCACACTGATTGCTGGGCTTATTAATAATAAAAAGCGTAAAATTATGCAGCCACACAGACACACGCATACACACAGGTACTTGCACGCGGTGGCCGAGTAGGTGACTTGCCTGCGCAACGAAGGCGGTGTGGAGCAGCCGAAAAGCTACCGGCAAAGCTGTCGATTATTAATTGGATTGAATATTTTAGACAACAACACGAAGCGGAACGGCAGGTGGCGCTTAGTGTGGCAGTTGTTGTTGTTGTTGGTTTTTTACTTCATTTCTACGTGGCTGCTGACTTAGCGCCGCTGCGCGCAAGTCCATTGTCCGGCTTTCACGGCTGTCGGTGCCATTATGAAATAATATCCTGGCGCTAATAAACAATAAAAACCACAACAACAACAACAACAACAACTTTACAGTGATCCAAGCTTTTATTAATAAAGGAGTAAAAATCAAGCCTTACAACAAGCGCCAACAGCTGAAACCCCAAAATCGAACATGGCAAAAGCAAATGGAGCGCTTACACACACACGCACACACACATACATGCGTATGAGTACAAGCGCCCCGCCGCGCTCTCGGAAAGCAATTAAGCGTTTGTTCTGCTTAATGGACGCAGCGCCGCCTTTGCTGATTGAGCGCATTTGTTTTCACTCTTCCGCCGGGCGGCTGGCGTTGCGGTCGCAGCGTTGTGTAAATGTTTACATTCATGCCCTGATATCCGCCAGTACAACACTCTCAAACACACACACACGCACACATGTGTAATATATGTATTTACGCTGCTCATTGAAAGGCCGTTAACTGCCCAATCAAATATAGAGTCATCTGAGGCGCGATGGGGCGTCAACGCCCCCAACTGTGAACGCGGCGCATTTCATTTACAACAAACAACTTCACATTGACGACATGCCAACCGCTTGTGCAGTGTTGTGCGCGCTGAAGACGTGCGGTGCGGTGAGGGCAACGATGCGCGTTTACTTTGAATTTATGTAATGTGCGCCCTGTTCGGCTGGCGATTGGGTGCTGCAAGTGCATGACTGCGTGGTTTATGAGCCATGCCAGTTGAGCTGCGCCATAATCGGGCGCGCGCGTGTACTGATGACGCGTTGACAGGCGAAATTGGGTAAAAGCTGAACGGCACACATATTTTTTATTATGCGTTGCACCGGCACTTCCGTCAAGTATATTAGCTTTAAGTCGCAATGTAAACTCACCAACAAAGAGTTGTATTTAGTTATAGTGACTTCCTGCTAATAAACTCATGAATGTGGAGCATGATATTATGACCCTATAGTTTTTATACTTGTACCCACCCTTTACTTTTACCCAGGAAGGGGAGAGATCGATGACAATTCTTCCTAGGACTGTAGTTTTCAGGAGTTATCGGTGATCAGCACAATTTTTGTAGATATTTTTTAGAACAGTTCACTATAATCATTCCCAGACCCCGGCTTTCTCTTTACAGCCCTGCTTCTACCTATTTACTTATTTACGTCAGCTCTTCCTCCGACATCAAACCGAATGCTCAAATTGTCTGTGAAAATTTTTCTCTGAGTAATCCTATTTTTTAGAGTTCTGGTAGGCTTCCGCGATATTCTCTTCATTCAACCCAAATTTCTGCCCGGCGAGTGGCGTTTTAAAGTTTTTTCTGTACCATACAGGGTAGTTTTTTCGCAATTCGACTCCGTATCAACCTCTTAATTCGACATAACAGAACTTTTTTATCATTTCACATCCTCCTGGTAGTCGGTGTGGATCATACCTTGAGAATTTCATAAAGTCGTGATCATCACCTCTCCGAAAAATATATGACAGCCTTCCTCTTCTTCTTCTTCTTTGCTTCGACATGTCTTTGGTCTTTGATGTGTACCAGTAGATTGGGTCTAGAACTGATGGATAGCCACGAAGTGTTGCAGAAACTGTCTCGAATAGGGTTAAATAGTGCTGGGAAGTGATCTTACGGTCTCACTTGTTGTCCGAAGTGAACAAGCGAGGAATCCATCGTGCGACAGCATTCGCCTCGCCAATGTAATATTCAGGATATTAACTTGATAGTATTTTGTGATATCTACAGTATCAGATATTTCTTACAAACTTTCAATCGGGAATAAGAAAAATATCAAGGGAAAACATGGAAATAAGAGTCAATGTAAACGACCGATCGAAGTCGACAACAATAAGGCGATCGGTACGAACACCATAAGAATACCCAGTCGTTTTGAACACCACAAACAGCAAATGAAATTCGAAACTAATGTCTAGTGCGGTAAAAAAAACGTCACAAGAAAAATTCTTCCAATGATGGGTATATTCGTCGAACCAAATCAAATGTTATGAACTTTTATAATGTGACCTCTAACGTTACTGATCATTTAGGTCTTTTGGTACGAGTCCAGCATTAAAATGTTTCATATCCAAAACATTAACCAAGATGGTTGAGTCGATCCGTAAGGAATGTCTATATTCTCTGCTAACTCTCTGATGCCAACACGACGATTTTCAAGCAGTGTTTCAACAGCAGTGAAGTTGCAAGTATTCGGTTATTTCACAACCCTTGGTTCTCCAGAGAGTTCAGCAAATGTTGGTCAACAAGAAGAACTTGTGCGACTGCGCGATCCTTCTGGTCCAGAGTGAACCGTAAGAAGTCCATCGACCTACTGGCTTTTAGCAAAGTCAATCTCTCCACAACTATAGGTCTTCTGACTGAACCCTGTCAACTAGGTTTACACGCGGTGTACTAAATATTCTGTCGGATGCGCTTTGCTAAAGTTGAATGGAGGGCAGCGAGGTGGAATCATGTTGTCACTTCCTTCTGTATCTCCGGACTTTGTCAGACTGAGATTGAAATATATCGGTAGACGCACCTTTGGCGAACTCAGCGAAGTTGTTGGGGTTGATATTAAGCGCCTTAATAAAATTATAGTAAGCTCAACACGCTGTGACGATTTTGTGATGCACCTTGTGTGATTTATGGTTAACACGAAGTACGATTATCTGTCCAAGTGAGATTCATCGATTTTGAATCAACCCGTTCGATCTAATCTGACCTCACGATATTCACTGAATGCTTTGAGCCATTTAAATACTTTTGTTCGTAATAAAGTAGACTCTTCAAAACAGCTCTGCAAGATTTTTAATGATTATGATGCCGCCACTCTATTGGAAATACAAATTTCAAGCAAACTCGTGGTTAAATTTTTTTAGAAACAACTTTCGGGTTGTTACCAAACAGCTGACAAGCGCTCACTACTTGATACGTGAAGATCAAATTTCACACGAACATATAAAATCCGGGTCATATATAGACATATATAGACCAGTCCGGGTCAAATTTGATCAGTTGAGCTCCACCTTGATCAACATTCTATATGAAAATTTGAGTTTATATAAATATCTCACTAAAGTTGTGAAAATATCATGTAGATAATATAGTAAACATAGTTTCGGCTCTGCAATGTATTAATAAATTAAACCTAATGAGTGAGTCAACTGAGGTTTCCTCTTGATAATGGCAACATCTCTATTTTCAATTATATGTACAAAATGTTCGGTTTTTAGTATTTTCTAGTAAATTGGTTGGGGTTCTATTGAAATTTCAGTTAAGATTCGGGTATAGTTCATAAAATTTTGGGCTTGATAAAATATTATACTTTACTGTGGGTGCTTTATTTATAGTTTTCTGGTTTTTTTTTTGTTATGGACCATCATACTTTCGTCACGGTCTTATAAGAAAGCAGTGCGAGTGTTGTGCTATTCCTAAAGGCACAATCCTCTTACTACTATTTCTTCCTACGAAGATATTTCTTCAATGCTGCGTATATTCAAAGGCTCCAAATCAAACCAGGACAGTCACATTTTTTAGGTTTATTTACTTTTTCTTACAAATTCATTATGTAACTACTTTTTTTAAAATATGTAAGCTATAATTTTTTAAACGAGACAAATTTTAGCTAAATCCACCATTTTCCGTGAAAGTAAAATATTTTTGTGCCACAACGCTGGCATTCTATGGAGAAAAGGAGTTCGCCAACTTGTCTGCAATTGCATTAGCATTAATGAGCGCCACAAATACGCACATAAAATACATATTCACATTTATGGACTAACGGTCTGCCATATAGGTGTGTAAATATGCGCGCTGCCACACAAGTGTCGTTTCATGCCACACTTTGCAGCACTTTTTCCTACCTTTCCTCCTCCGTTTCGCATATAATTATGACTTTTAATGTGTTTATTAATTTTTCCACGAATTTTCGAATGGAAATTGCTATAATGACAATGAAATTAAGTAAAATTTTTTCCGTTCAACTTTCAACTGCTTTTTATGGCTTTCACGCATTAGTTGCTATATATGTACGTATGGGTGTGTGTGTATGTGAGCTCATTTGTTTGTGGTTTTAGCTGCATTTAATTGCCGTATTTGCCACATTCACTGCCAGACATTTCCACCTTTCTTTCCAACTCATTAAAATGTCTAAATAGGGCAATTACACCGAATAATTTTTTTTTCGCATTTCATTTTTTTTATAGATTTTCCTACATTTTCGCTGATTATGATGGCAATAATTATAATGTATGTATATACTTATGATGTATATACATATATTTATATGTTTGTATGTTTACTATGTCTGTATGTAGACGAGCATTTAAATTTCATTGCGATAATTGCGTTTAATCTCATTATGGGAAGATATGCCAATGGAAAATAAATGAAGCCATTATGTGAATTTATGTAAATACATAAGTAACTATATATACATACATACATATATACACCCGCGTAGCTATGTTTGCCATACCGCATGGCGCGCCGCACGCTGCAGACTTCAAACGAAAAATGTAAAAAATTTAATTGACTTGAAAATTCCATGGAAAATTAATCATTTGCATGAAGTTTTCGGGACTGATTGCGGTAACAGCTAATGCCAGCCATCAACCGCTAGTCATTGTACGCCGCTCACCTGTACGGCGCCGCAAATACATAAGTCATAATCATAATCACTCGACTGGGACTGCGGGCCAACCTGTGCCACGGAGTCTGTGCTGCGAGCTGCCCGGCTGTCTGGACGGCTAGCACTTACTACAACGCTAGGAGGTAGTACACACTTACATATATACATACATACAATTACACATATACATAAGCAAACGAGTGTTTTATGATTGGTCAGCCAACGGCCGTTTGCTGCGCCGCTAATGTGCAGCCACGAGCACTTAAGTGCACACACACACATACACATACATTTCGTGAGTTACGAGGTGAAAATATTACACTATTTTTACAACCTAATTACCTCAATTTATTCTCGGTAATGCTCGTTGTTTGCATTTAATTAATAATTTCCAAACAGCGCTCGGCGGCAGGCAGATTAGTGGGCGCAGAATTCCGTTGAAGTCCGCACAGCTATACAAACACCTACACTCACCCTCGCAGCGTTTTTTTACGATTTCACGGCTTTTTGCGCTTTTAACCGTAAATCGCCGGTTGTTGTTTGTGAATGAAGTCACACACCAAAACAGCCGCACGAAGGCGTTGGAAAACTCTGCACCACCGGCGGCTAAGCGGCTACCTTGCGCGTTTGTTGCGTGAACGCACTGAAAACCGAGCAACAACAATGCTGCAAGCATTACTCACCTGTGCTGCCAGCGAAAGTGGCCAACCGGCCGTTGTGCCACCTGATCAAAATTGCGCACAAATATCGCGGAAATGTGTTGGCCTCCTTTTTCGGTGCGAGTACTACATTATTTGATCTGGAAAATGAATGAGTTCGATTTCGAATTACAGTGAACTCCATCGGTACATTGTGGCCTAATGGGAAATTTGAGGAAATTTGTTAAATTCCTAGTATTGATTGTACTCCATTTATGCAACATTAGTGTGTACATGTGTGTTCATAAGTATAAATCCATAAGTATGTGTAAGTTTGTAGCAGGACACCTGTTAGGAAATGAGCACACAGTGAGGTTCCAAAAATAGTTTGATGGATATAGCCTGGAAAAAATACATTTTTTTAAACGGTGTTTGAAAGCATATGTATGTGAATAGTAGTAAGTATATCAATAAATTTTTTGGTTCTACTTACTCCTTTATCAAATATAAAAATGTGATCGCCATTTGATTTCCAAAGTATTACCTTAGCGTTTGTAAACAATTACTGAGCTACAAAAATGGAATAGAAAATTTGAAAAATATGAAATTAATTTCACTACTAAAATCAACTAAGCAAAGTTTAATGCAAATATCATCACAAAAATATTTCAAATGTTGGCCGTGGCTACCTCTCAGATGGTCCACTTGTTGAGCATTTCAATTGGTAACTGGCGAATGACATGCCATGTTTTGCTCCAAACCCTGGATCTAAGTCCGCATAGGCTTTAGACTTTCCCAGAAAAAAATCTAACGGTGTGATATTATACGATCTTGGTGGCGACCGGACCAAAACGTGAAATTATTAGAACACCGAAGCGGTGTCTCAATAAATTCTTTGATTGAGCCGATGTGTGAGAAGTGGCGCCGTCTTGTTGAAACTCAAATGTTGCCACACACCAAACCCTTCCACACCGTTATTTTTCTGAATGAAACGGCAGCTCTTTAATTTCTTCAGGTCTTCAGGCTCTTCGACCTAAATGCAGAAATTTTACTTACTTACATACCCACTGAGCAAGAAATGGGCCTCATCGCTGAAAAAAAAAATTGACTCGAAAAAGTCGGATCTTCTTGGAACTTTTCAAGGGCCCATAGATTGAAACGATGTCGCTTGAGAAGGTCGAGCGGCTTCAGTTCTTGCACAAGCGGGATTTTGAATGCTTTCAATTTAAAATCATGACCAAGTCATTCCATTCGTCAATCCGAATGGCGTCGAATCGACTCTCCACGGTCTTCGTGTACACTCTCAGCTACGGCTGCTATATTTTCTTCACTGCGTGCTGAACGTGGTCTATTCGGTCGAATATTATCCAATAATGAATGCTGGGTCTCAAGATGGGTGATGGTGTTGCGAATAGTACGCTCAGTAGGCCGATTATGTTGACCATAAGTTGAGCGAAGCGCACGAAACACATTTTTTACAGAACGTGAATTTTCGTAATAGAACAGCTGAAACTGTCCACATTCTCAAATTTCAATTTTAACTATTTTACCAAAACTCGAAACCGTCAAAAAAGTGGAATACATTTCATTCATCGCAATTGATTTTTTCCAACTTTTCGAATCCAGTTATTGCGACATTATTCTGGTTTAACATATATTTTTTGTTTTTGATTTTTGAATGGAGCTTTGAAACCATGGGTCACGGTGTCAATTCTTTGAGACACACCTTTGTGAATTTTTCCTTCAGGGATGCTCTTGCCGCATATTTATTTTTTCTATCACTGAATTTTCCCAGCAGGGCTTACTTGAAGTATTTATGTAACAATAAGAATTCTAATTACATATATGTATGTGTTTTTATACTCATGCAACATGTTGCTGCAGAGTATAATAGCTTTGATCATTTAACGGTCAGAAATCACATATCTCGGAACTCGTCTGACCTATTTCGACGAAAAGTAAGTGGCATTCTTCATATTTTTCTATGTGCGAAAATGAGTGAAATCGGACTACAACCACACCTACTTTCTATTTTTTTTTAATTTCCACTTGATTCTTCCACTTTGCAGTACACAAATCGAGAAGCAATTGCGCTAATAATACTTTTTGGGTATGCCACTATATATCAAAACTTGCACAAATCCAAACAAAACGGTTCAAGATCCTTGGTACCGAGTCTGTGGACCTCAGTATCTATAGTTGACTTTTGACCGAAAATATTTAAATTCAGGGGGAATCTAAATCAAAAACAGGTTCAATTGGGTCAATAATTCCCTAAGCCTCCATATACCTAATACAAAAATTTTCGAACTTCCGGGTGACTTTTTACCGCATATATCGGCCAACATGTAAGTTATCTCATTGAAAAGTATAGAGCATGCTTTACTCATAAAAGTGTATCTTTGTTCTTAAAATAAATGAAGTTGGGCGAAAACTTGACCTAGCCCCCAAATAACTAATATCGGCATTTTTTCATATGATTGGTTATTGTATACAGGGTGCCTTAATGATAAAAGTTAATGGATAATATGGGTCGATACTACCCCAACTCCCATATGCTATATACTTGTATAATAATTTTCGTTTTTCTAACAAATCTTATTCCTAATTTGTCGGTCAGTGTATAAGTTATATGTATATATAAAATTGCTTCGATTCCGATCCTCTGTTAGACGTTTTACATCTTAAGTTGCAAGTGCATAAATTGTTCGGCTGCACTTGAACGAGCCCTTCCTTACTTGTTACGCTTCTGAACGTCTGCTTCGGATATTTCTGAATTGGTTTACAGGGATTTCTTGGAATTCGCACAAACAGTGCTAAAATTAAACACTAAATTAAAATGTAATGAAAATGTCGCACGAGCAGCGCTTGAGGCGGCATATGCAACGCTTACAAGCATACAATATGTAGGTATATGTGTATGTGAGCATATTTATGTATTTTTAAAAGCTGATGCACGTATGCTGCTCTATAAAATGAAGTGAAAATTGATCGTAATGAAGTATGAAAGAACGCTTAAATATGCTGTAAGTGCAACGAGGTTTACGTATATGTATGTATATCGTATTTATGTATATACCGTTGCATGTAGAACGTTGCTGCATGTGGCGTTCTCTACGGCAACAAGGTGGGCTAAGATCATGGCAACAAAACTGCAGACGCACAACTTAAGCATCACAAAAGCAAAACCAACTACCGAATACCGAATGCCACCTGCCCGTCTGCCACACAACCCACCGCCGGCGCTCCACTGCGCACTGGCTGCACTGAGCAATTTCAAGGAATTGAGCATATCAAGCGCGTCGGCACGCTCCGTTTCAATTCGCAATTAATTTCGCCAGATGAGAACACCAGCACCATCACCAACAACAACAACAACAGCTACAGCAAGAACAAATGCAACAACTTTTTTAATGCCACAAATAAATTTGAGGAAAATTTTTTTGAACACCGCAAGCGAAAGGGCTGAACGCCGTTTGCGGCATGCAACGCGCAGGGCGAGCAAACAAGAAAAATCGCATAGACTTTATTCATGCAACGCAACGGTATTGAAGAAATGTTGCTGCAACTGACAACATACACATGTACAAACATATATTTGTGTATATACATACATATATGTGTGTGTGTGTGTTGCATGAAAAGGGGGGTCAACATATTTATCTCTGCTTGGATATCGTTTGTGGCAGCGGCGCGTTGCAGGGCCAGTCGACCTCATTCACAGACGCTTTGCCGCTGCTTTGTGGCGCGCTTGGCGTGGAGGCTGCGCGGGGCGTTGGCGTCGGCGACGGCTGTCGCTCAATGACTGCAAGTGGTTACAAGACAATTCACTTTACTTTCTGGCGCAGCCAAGCAAATTGCTCGAGCTGTTGTTGTTTTTGCTCACTTTTTTTTTGATATGCCAGCGAGCGCTTGCAAACGCGCGAAAATTAAGTGGCATCCACACGCACATCCACAGTGCAACGAATAACTAATTACATTCGCAATTATTTCATGTTTTGGCCAATTTAGTGGGACAAATTTATCTGAGCGGTGTCATCTATTTAGAATTGTTGTTGACGGTGGGCGTCGCCGTCGCACAGACGACGGACGTGCAGGCGCGACAAAGCCGGCAGGGCCGAAATACATCACACGAAACGTCACAATGAAAGACGGCGATTGTTGAGCGAAACAGTGAAATCATTTTAGTCAGCAGCAACAACAACAAACATAATAAAAAGGCTGAAAGCAGCAACACTTTGCATATTTATATATATGTATATCTTCATATACATATAATATGTATGTACGTATGTTGGGTGCCAGCCTGCCTGGGTCGCCCAGCAATCGGCCACCGGCCGCCAGCCGTCAGCCGCCGCCATTCACTTCAGCAATTAAGATTTTCTAATTAGATGCGAGTGCAAAGGCGAACGCGCCAACAACGAAATTACATGAAAACTGCACAAACTGCATCTGATATGCCGAGCTCAAAGGAAAATTATTAAAAATGCATTCAAAGGCAAAATAAAATGTTAAAATGATTTGGACAATTTTTCGTTTGCCGCAAGTAGTTACATAACTATAGGCGACTGCAGGAGAGTTTTAGTTAAAATTCTATATATAGTCGAATACATAATACAACCTAATATATACTCGTAGTAATTCGGTTTAGTAAAAAAAAAATATTTTTATTTGTGTAAAAAATAAATTTTGCTTTAACCACACCAGCGCTGAACCTTCACATCAAATACAAACGAGAATAAAATTGAACTTCGGTTGCTTTCACAAAAAAAATCTCATTACACAAATTTTAATTTGATTGGTTAGTTCCTTGTCATCTTTGGTAAAGATATCTTTGCAAATAAGAAAGTTTTCTATACAAGGATATGTATTTGATAGTTCGTTTTTTTCAGTAACTATATGAGATAGCGATCCGCTATCGGCGGCTTCAACAAAAAAGCAGCTTCTTAAGGAGAAAAGGACGTGTTGAAATCGATTTTTCGAAAACTGAGGGACTAGTTCGCATATACATATGTATACAGACAGGCCCACAGACGGATATGACTAAATCGTCTCACTTCATCATGATGATCATTTACGCATATATTTCATAGTGTATCCAACGTTTCCTTCAGTGTTGAGAGTATAACCAACAGTTAAAAGCCTATAAATATATTAAAAATTATCTATCTTTTCAACTACTCTGCTTTGCATATTAACTTAATTGCCATATTTCACAAAACATTTTTCTCAAATATATTATACAATCATTCTGCAAAACAACAAATGTTAATGAATGCACCATATTATACTTGTAAAAAAATCTATGTGCTAACTTTAATCTCTTCGTCTAATCGATCCAATAACACAATAAATGAGTCGACGAATTAAATTCCAATTGACTCCTAAAAATACTAAAACCATACCGGACGACTGTTTTTGTTTTTATAGCGACGGTAAACACTCGTGAAGTAATTTGGAGGTAGATGACAGGCTGATAGTCTTTGACCGGATAAAAATCTGGTCCCTTCCGATTACATAGACCCGTCTGTCGTGAGAACCCGTTCGACTGTTGTGTTTGTGTCATTCCGTGATGGCTATTTTTTAAAGTTTTTTTCGGAATTGTGTCGATCCACTTGTGAATTAAACATTCGATAATAATATTACCGAAAATATAATAATATTTAAGTTACCGGTTTTCCATCATAACTGACACTCCGCAAAGAAACGGACTTTGAGTTGCTAATATACATATTTTATTTACCCTATGATGATGTAATTCAAAATAAGCGTACTCAATGGGGTTGCCAGAGTCAACGAAACAATCACCCATCTCAAGATGGGTTCTTCTACAGGGTTTCTTCATACATTCCAAGATTTAAAAGCGCGGTTTCTCGATGAAGTTCTTGAAAGTTTCAATTTGAGTCAGCTGTTACCAAAATCTGACCAAAATTTAGAGGAAAAACATATAACTATACTTACGTTTTGGGAAAATCTTGCCAGAAAACAAAGCATTGCAAAAATGGATCCCAAAACAGAAGTAGCGCTTTGGCAACAACAATGGAAGATGCAAATACCTTCGAGAACGCAAGTGCTTTGTACCTTAGAAACCCTCAGCACCAGCGATAAGCATATTTATCCGCCGATTCATAGTCTTCTTCACATACTTTGCACTTTGACAGCCACATGTGTTAGCGCTGAACGATCCTTTTCTTCTTTGTGCCGAATCAAGACTTCGCTCTGAACAAAGATGTTCCAGAAAAGATTGCACGGCTTTGCATTCCTCAATACAAACTACGAAATTGCTGCAGAACCAAATCAAATCAAGTACAAAATAATATATCTCGATGGAAGATCGTCGATTGACTAAGAGATCTTTAGTAGACGCACTCCACATCCCATTAGGTAGTTGAATAAAGTAGATTATGTAGTAGTAGATGTGTATCGATACCTCACCATGCACAAGACTTGAGTCTATCATCATGAGTCTGAATCAAAACAAGAGGCTAAAGGGTGATGTGAACCTGGTTGTTCGGCTTCGAAACGGGTTCGTGTCGGGAAATCGGCCGAGAAGATTATGGCATCAAATTTTTGGGATACGAGAGAAATTTTGTTTGCAGATTACTTGCAAAGTGGTAAAACAATTAATTCTGAATATTATTGAAACCCTTTGGACCAGATGAAGAAAAAAGTGCATGAAAAAATACCCGATTTGCAGTAGAAAAAAATTCTTTTTCATCAGGACAATGCACCGTGTCACAAGCGCATTTTGACAATGGCTAAAATCCATGAATTAAAGTTTGAATTGTTGGAGCATCCACCGTATTCAACAGATTTGGCCCCCAGCGACTTCTATTTTTTTTTAAGAACTCAAAAAAGTTATGCGTGGCAAGCGTTTTTTATCAAATGAAGTGGTCATAACGGCTGCTGAAGAGTATTTTGCAGACCTTCCGATCTCTCACTTCAGGGATGGGTTACGCAGACTGGATAATACTTAAATAATTTGAAACCGCATCTTATTCTGCTTCTTCTTCCTAATTAGCACAATAACTGCCTACCAAGTGACCGTTTTCAATAGTTGGTAACATTACAACAAATATTTTAAAACCTGAATAATCTACCCCTTTCTAAAAAGAGTCTTTCTTTTCCTTTTCTAACTAAAAATCCGAATAATTTCAAAGAATAGTATTTCATCATTTATACAAATAATTGCAACATTCTTCTCTACTAACATTTATGCATATTAAATAAATCAAAAATGAATTTCCAAGCTCCAAATACAGTTAAAATTAAATTTCACACCTTCATAACTCAAGAAATATCCATAAGTATATGAAAAAATGCTTCCATTGTGCGCTAACTGAAAAATCAATAAATGACATTTCCCTCCACCCACAATTCACCACTCACACGCGCTAGCTTTTGCTCCATTTTCTATATTCTTATATATTTGTATATGTGTGTATGTCTGCAACATTGAAGCAGCATCAGCTCCAGACGCCACCCTTAGTACCTTTTTTCTTCCTCCTTTTTTGAACCTTCCAACCACAACGAGCACACGATGGAAGCTTCGAAGGCAATGACAAGAGTTCACACTATACTTATATATGTACATATTTACTCGTTACTGTTTGTATGCATATATTTATATGTATGTATATGTATATGCTTATGAACAAAAAGGATACAAATAAGTGCTTGACTGCACACATTGTATTATTTAAGTAGAGATTGGAACTGGGCGCGTAGTTTCACATACCAACAATTTGGTGCGGCACTACCCGCCTGCACGACGGCCCCTTTTAATCGGTTCAAGTACTTTTTAATTGGGCTACCTGTCCACCACTTTGGTCATAATGGCTGCCATTTTGAACTTCGAACAAACGTACTTACGTACACACACACATCCAGGCATACTGTGGCGACTGCGATAATTTTTTTTTAGGAAAACGCTATTCGAGCATAAAAAATCGCTTGAGAACGAATTTGTGGTTGCCGATGCGCAAGTGTAGATATGTGGGTTTTATAAACTTTTTTTTTAGGTTTTTTAGGACACTAGAATTTTTCGGGGTTACCACTTTATGCAATAAAATATCTTTAGTACTTCAAAGCAGTAGCAAAAGCTGGAAGAGATTAAGTATTACTACATCAATTTGAATATCAAGATATATGACGCAAAGCTTGATACACATATTTGTAATATATTGGAGCTTTAAACGTACCGTACTAAAGTTTGAAATCGATACCTTGGAATAGTTTTCGAGTTACAGGCTTTTAAAGTGTAGCCACTCAGTTCAATCAGCTCCATCTGTTCATCTTTAAAGGTGTTTTTCTCAAAACTGAATTTTTCAAATATGTTTGAGTGATTACTCGGCTACAAATGATCCGATCACTATTTCTTCTATATGTTCTGTATATAGTTCTCCATATAATGGCCTACCAGTTTCCAGATTGGATCGTAAATTTTGGATTTTTTCCGAGTAGGGCGTCGGAGATCGCATGTAACTCGAAAATATCAAAATACATATTTATACTATAATTCAACTGCAATTCGAAAGAGAAATAATATATAAGGCGCTCCTCATAGTTCAACGCTTGTTCCAGTTTAACATCGGACGGTTTTAGATACATTATGTACTGGTAGGAATAAGAGGTGTAGATGGTCCTTCAGCAATTTCTTATCCAAAAGCCAAAGCACTTTGGACCGCACCACAAACTTGAAAGTTTTCTAGAGAATAGGAGAATTTTGATTGTTTTTAGAAATAACGAAATAATACGGCAATCGGTCTGAATGATTGCCTATTACGGATGGTTCCTTATATGTGTAACAATCTGAAGAAATTTCAATGATGCTCTAGGTACCTAGTAACATTGTTATTTTTGGCTTTGTGAACGATTGCCTTTTCTGGAACACTACCTTATTTGATTAAGAAAAAATTCGGTGAAATATACTCCAAAAAAAGGAACGGAACCAAATTCTCGTAATACTGCTATTATAATTCTTTGTATTTCTACTTCATAAAAGCATTTTTCCAAACTAGATAACCGAGTGGGAAGTGGTGTATTATCTGCAACACTATGTAGATACCAAGATCGCTTTCCTGCTACTGGATCACTGCAGTCTCTTCCAAGCGGAGATCACAGCAATTAAAGAAAGCCTTCTTGTTCTGACAAGGAGTGTATTCACAACAAGGAATATATTTACATATATACATATATAGATAGTCTTTGAGAACGCTAAAGTCTCTTAGGGTTTCATCTAATTTAATGAAAGATTATCTAGAACTCTTAGTGGGTCTAACCTTCTATTTCACGATAAACCAGCAATGGGTTCCAGGACATAGTGATATCAGTGGGACTGTGAAGCACATAAACTACCCTGAGCAGGCACCACCCTACAATTAGACTGCGAAATAGTGAAAATGTTTATGCCTCTGACTACTTGCAGAAATCTAATCGATAAATATTTTATAAATTTAGCTGAGCCACGGTGGAATCATACCCTGACCTGTTCAACAGCGGGGAAACGTGGCATGATTGGTATATGGGCCGTACGTTCCGACTATTAAAATTTAAAATAAATGATATAGAACTCTAGTAAGAGTAAGCTAAAGAACTTGATCACTGCCTAATAGGCAAACATACCAGTTGACTAGAAACGCCATATAAAAACTATTTTAGAAGCTGTCAGTAGGTAGATACGATTGTAAAGCTCTATATGGGAAAATAATCGGAACTATTGGTGGAGTGTTTCTTGACGACGACTTGGAGATTGCAGAAATAAGACTTTTCGTACTGATGAACTTCATCAGTAGAACGGGGTAGTTCAGAGAGGAGTCAATAGAATGAGGGGACTGTAGTCCTGGCGGTGTCACAATCGGCCTCCTGAAGGCCTAGGTCCGTCAAGAGAAAGCCACTCTGCCTACCACAGATGATGTTCTGATGATTTAAATCTTTGATTGAAAAGGATTCGGAAGAATAATATAAATAATACGATGACTTTTAGTTAAGTCATAATGTTTCATATTTAATGCAATCGAATATATGGTACATATATGTCGGGGTATTTATTGCTATAAATTTCTTTAACTGACCAAATATGATGTCGTGGTCTTTGCAAAACAAACGTTTTGCAAACGTTTTTCGCGAAACCGTGTTTTTGAAGTCGGTTGGCAAGATTTCTCGAGAACTACTGAACCGATTTTCATGAAATTTTAATTTTGTACAAATGTCTGCCAAAAATCCAATTTTCTGTTTTTTCCTTCGTCCAAGTTCTAAGTTAAGGTATTTTTTTTCACTTTAGATAATCCTGCAAGGAATTATCCTACCAACGCGAGCGCATTGTTTTTTCGAGGAGTCACCGGAAATGGCGTCGCAATGGCCGAGTTTAACACATTTTTTTATAAAAATTCAGAATTTCTTTGTTAATAGTATATGCTTGTAACAATAAAAAAATGTAATAAAATATTTCTTTTTTTATATGAGAAAAAAATTTTGAAAAAAGGCTATTTTTTAACCGACGAAATCCATGTAACCCCTAAACAGGATTTGAACGCAAGGACCTTCGTCTGTTGCTCACGCACTCAGCCAACATGGCTTTGGCGCTTCAGAAATATGTACGAATTTATTACAGCTAAAATGGCAACTCTTTATTTATTGCCCACTTCTGACCTCTCCACCAGCATATACTTATAAATAACACACACATGAGCACCCATATGGGCGCACACATAAATATTCCGCAAGCAAGTGTGATATGGGTGATTTGTATAGCGAACGCCAGCAAAGCGACGAACAATTCACACAGTTGAGCCAAAAAAAGTGTGCGCAAAGTGCAACCAACAACAGCAAAAGCAATTACTACAACTTAAAATGGCACCGAAAGCGCCAACAATAACAACAACTACAACAGCTGTAGCTGCAGCACCAGCCAACAATAAGTCCACACAAAAAAAGTTACTGCTGACGTTAACGGTTATTTTAAGTGAGTGGAAATTTGCTACATTATAATTATTTTCCACAATTGGACATATTGGTATGGTTTGCAACGCTATTATGCGCCGCTAAGCGCACACACTCACACACAAACAAAGCGCCCCACTGGCACTCGGCGAGTAGCATTATTAATGGCGTCGCATTGAGACAGCGGCCAAGGCAGCCAGCGCAGCGACGGTCGCGGCGGCGGCAAAGGAAGTTAAGGTGGCGATGGCGACGCCATTTTTATTTACTTACTTGCCTTTCGTTTTCCCCAATGCGGGGTTCGCACACAAACGTGCCTTTTACTTTTGTTGTTATTTTTGTGATTTTTCGTACTCTCTGTAGTGTTCTATGGCTCCAAGAGGCATACGTAGTATTGTTATCCTTTTTACACCAACGCGCAGGACATAATTGGCAAAAGTATGCATATATTTGTGTATTTGTGTATGTGTGGCAAGCGCATGCGCTTGCGTGCCATGAGAAAGAAGAACTCTATATTTATTTTCCCCCACTTGACAGTTTGTCAGTAGAGTGTCAATTACCTTGAGTAGGCTGCCCCTCTCATCCGTCCCCCTCTCATTTACTCCCCCTCTCCCCCAGCATTACACTGCTCTCAGCTTCGTCGCTTTAAGGGTAGTTTTATCGATCGCCCACAGCTTTTCCTTCATTTTAACCGTTCGCACTGGAATTCTTGGAAGTGTTTCGCAGTAGACACCTGCATGTGCGCACGTATGTGTGCTGCTGCTGTGGTGAAAAGCAAACTTTCGGTATTTTCCAGCTTGTGCACTAATATGAAAGCGCTCACTGCGCATTCGAGCGCAACTTCAGCGCTGTCTACGGTGTCTACTGTGTCTGCCGGGGTGTAGTCGCACCCTTTCTACGAAAAAGTCGAAAAAGTAATATGTTCGGTAATCACCCGCGCCAGCCCAACGCTACCTGTCTCATTTGCTCTGAATGCGTACACTCTCGTCGTTATTTACTAAATTGGAGGAAAATTTGTGCGTCCATTCTACAGCATGGCATAACGTGTATCTATGTATATAAATTATATGCTGTTAGTTGTGTGTGTGTGTATTTGTGCTGGCGTTCGTTGTTGAATGGGCGAAGGAAATACTGCAATTAGAGCCATATTAACCGTAATTAAATTTAATTGTTTAATTAAGCGTAAGGAATAAGACAATATTACGACTGCGACGCAATGCGCCATCTCCATCTCCATTGCCATAGCTATACACTTACATACACACACTCATTTACATACCGTTAGCAGTTACCGAAGCACTTTGTTTCGTTATGAGTATTGTAGTGCATACATATGTGTGTATGTTTGTGTTTATGTACGAAAATATTATAGTACCTGCAAGAATATATGATTATTGCTTTCAAAAGTTCATTCAAGTTATTTTTCGAGTAAAGTTGATTGTCTGCAAACGAAATTTAATGTTTGTATAGAGGATTTAAAGAAGACAGGACTCTTTCGTCAGTTTTGTTACCGACGGTAAAATGAAGTAATTTGCTTACGAATATTTATTGTGATTAAACAAATAAGTTTTGTAAAAGAAATCAATTTTTTTAGTAATTGGATTCAGTAATATGTATTTTGCGTTATATAAATGCGATTGTGTGGCGTTAGGAAGAACCGATTCGTTTAATTGCTTGACTCAGTACTGTTTGAACAATCAAACACAAGCCTACGAGTGGTACAAAGTCTTTAAAGACGGTCGAAGGCTCGTTGAAGACATGCCTCGTTCCGGATGACCTTCGACCTCTTCAACTGTTAAAAATGCTTTAAAAAGTGAAGGATATGGTTCATGAAAATCGTCAGATAAGTTTAGAGAGATGGCAAGAGAGCTCGGCATCTCTCGCGAGTCCGTTAGAATGATTTTAACGGATCTTTTGGGTATAAAACGCGTTATGGCTCGACTCGTTCCGATTAAAGCTGAATTTTTTTTCAAAAAGAGTACCATAAACAGGTCTCTGTGGACATGCTTGATCGTTCGAATTCCGATCCCACAATCATGGAAAGTATTATAACTGCCTATGAGACATGAGTTTATCAATTTGGCATACAAACAAGTCAACAGTCATCGCAGTGGAATCCATTTTCAGTCATTTGAAGTGACAAAACAAAAATCGCTGAAGGAGCTGAAGGCTATCCCAAAAAGTCTTTATGAAAAGTATGTCGAGGTCTAGAAAAATAGTTGGCATAAGTGTATTACATCTGGTGGGGATTACTTTGGAGGCGGTAAAACATATTGATGAATAATTAATATTTTGCGTTTTATTTAAAAATTTCCGAGTACTGTTTTTGTATACAAAGAGACAAAGTCATATTTTATAGTGTTTCTTCGTTAAAGCCGAAAATGTAAGAAAAACGGCTAAAAATGTAAAAAGTATTTATGGTCCTGATAGTATAGGAGGTAGTTTGCACCCTGAAATGCTAATTGTTCAAAGTATAAATCAAATAATGGAAAATGGATATAAAAAGAAGCTCGATGGCTGGATCTCACAGGAGTTAGTGCAAACAAACTAGATGGACCTACGAATTGCTGCTGAGTCATAACAAAATCGATCCGTTACTGAAGAGGAGCTACACGTGATGGAAAGAGGATCACTTACGACAGTGACAGACATAAGTGGCCGTAGTGGCACTACGGTAAGCCGGCGCAAACTGACCAAGCAGGGTCAGGAAGTTTTTGGTGGGTGTTGTTTTGTAGGTTTGGCAGGGAACCATCTACTGTAAGCTGCTCCCTTTTGCCGAACTATTCATTCTAAACAATTCTAACAACAATAATCTGTGGAAAACAAACGCCAGAAGCTTTTATTATTGAGCAGTAGGGGGATTGTGTTTCATCAGGAAACTCGACACCACACAAATCGATTATGAGTGGCCAGAAGCTCAGACGCTTAGTTGGGTGATTCGGTTAGTACGGACCTCGAAGCTTGAGAAAATCGATACATGTCTCCCTCTTCCTCTATTTCCCTTTCGGTTACTGAATCGAAAACCTTTGAAGCTGCAGTGTTCCTTCCATCCGAACAACATATTCTTTATTCGCTCAACTATGTCAATGTGTGCGTATATCTCGTACAGCTCATCGTTCTTTCGACTGCAGTACTTGCCGCTGCCAATGCGCAAAGGAACATAATTCGGCATAACTTGCCTCTCCTAAGCCTGACTCATCAGATGATTTCATTGTCCATTCCTCGGGACCATATAGCAGAATAGGAATAATGAAGGACTTGTAGAGTTCGGTCTTTGTTCGTCGAGAGAGGATTTTACTTTTCAATTGCCTACTTAGTCCAAAGAAGCACCTATTGGCAAGAGTGATTTTTCGTTGTATTTCAAGGCTGACTCGGCATATAATTTATACGGGATATGCTTTTGATATGTGAAGTTGTGTTAAAGAGGGAATAATAATTTTTAATATCTAATACTTAACTGGCTAAACAAGTTAAGGTGCTTAAATTTTAATTAAATTTCTATCCAAAGGCAGCTACGATACTTTCGGAGTTGAACCATATGCAATGTAAACAGAGACATAGAGACTTGTACGTCAATCGATGCAGACTCAGTACAGGTCACAATTTTTATATATGTCATATGTATGACACCAAAAACTAGTTGAGTCCAAAATGCCACAGGAATGAGTATTGCCCTTGAGGCGTTCCGGTACGACTTCTTGGTAAAAATATTTTAGTTTGAGAACCTTGCAACCAAACAAAACCTGACAAAACGGCAGCGATTTAAAAAAGATCATGAGTGGTACAGAGCATTCAAGGAGGGTCGGGAGACCGTCGAAGACATGTCCGACTTTGGGCGCCAACAATTCGCAAAAACCCATCATTGTGAAGGAATTTTTTGGCCAAAGTCTCAACAAATATCATTGAGCAAGCACCGTATTCACCTGATATGAGCCCTGTGACTTTTTCTTATTCCCCACACTGAAATATTCACTTCAGATCGCTTCAAACGGGTGTTACTTTGAAGGCGATAAAATAAATTTGGATAATGATTGAAAATATTTCGTTTTATTTATAAATTCCCGATACTTTCACAGGCTATATAGTCAAACAACATATGTTTACAATTAAATCCTTTAGAGTACGTGTTTTTAGTTACGTCTACATCAGAAATATGCAACAAATGGATTTTTTTTCAAATCAAACCCCGAAAAATTGGAAATTATTTATTCCAAAAATACTGGCTTGCTTCTAGGCGGAGAAAAAGGTCTGGAAAAGTTTAACTGGCTTTTACAAAAAGCTTACAAAAACCTTTTTTATAGAGATTGTATAATCTCCGAAATAAAGTGTCATCATTATTTTTTGCCCTTGGTAGTACTGGCGATAAAAACGTTAATTTTAATATGGTCTTGCACTCACTGTTCAAATATCGAGCATACGCTAATTCCGATCACTCAATCCCATTGTTTTATTGCTACGTATGAATATCATGCAACGTCAGCGCAGACGGATCTGCAACATACTTGTGTAGAGGGATTGCGAAGACACTTTGTGTTTGTTAAAATTTCAGAAATTTTAATTTAAGATTCTTGACTTAATGCTAAATTGTCTGTTGTTTGTTTGTTATTGCTGATGGCTCATATGAATGTTGCTATTATTGCCATCTTACCCATTGACTGTTGTCACTACATGAACAGGACGTTGCCACTGACGCGCTTATTGTTGTCATACAAAATGTTATTGCCAATACTTTTCTACCAGTCGGCCAACAACAACAGCAACAGCAACAATGGGAGGTTGCAGCACGCGGCAACAAAGACAACTAAAGCGAATGTGAGAAGGGCAACAACAACAAGCAGGCGGCAAGAGACTGCCTATGAGGCAAGGTGAGCTGAGGCTGTGAGCCAATGTGAGCTACCCGGCCAGTTGGACGATTGTCGATCGTGTCGCTCGTTTGTTTCTGTGGAAATTTTCAAAATTCGCGCAATTTCATGTTCGTTAAATTTTGATGTTGCATATAAATTGAATTGTTAAACGTGCAACTGCATAGAATGTCCATGCGGTGCGCGATTACTGAACTGCCGCCTCAATGCCTCACTGCCTGTCCGCCTCACCGGCTTGCCAGCCGACTGTTTGACTTGTTGGTTTCTTCTGTTTCGCTGCAGATTTGTTTGTCGTTGTCGTCTGACTGTTTGTTTGTATGTGTGTTTGTTCGTGCGCCTGTGTCCCTCCGGCGTCTGGCGGCAGCGGTATCGCATATTTAAACAAATGATCCGCGCCCAGACACACTAACATACAGATTACAGCCGCGTTAAATCGACAATTGTGGCCAAGTTGCCGCTCACAGCCGCAGCGCCGCGCTTTCAGCGCACCAAAGCGCACATGGCTTTCGATTGTGTCTGCTGCGACCCCGTGTGCGACGTCGCTGTTGCAAACAAAAGACAATGAATCTTTCGCGCTTTCATCGTGGCTCAAGTCCATAGTCAATGAAGTCAAGTCGCGGCCTCAAGCGCTCGCCCCACTCCTTTGCCACGTACTCGTACCTTGCTTTAGTCGCGACCGTCCCTTTTCGTCGTTATATAAGTGTACATATATATGTGTGTGTGTGTAGCCTGCAAATCTTGCCTCATTTTGTGGCATGCTCATAAGTTCAACTGCTGCCGGATTTCAACTGTTGCCAATCAGATCAATTACCATAAACTAGACTCGGTTGCCTGTGGCTCGGCGCTGTGGCAAGCGTTAGGACTTATTAGGGCGACCAGTTAATTTTTTACACCTTAAATGACAAGATTAAATTGCCCCAACTAGTATGCAACTAACTACGAAATGTGGTAAGATAATTGGTAAAAAGAAAGAATTCATTTTGGCATTCAATTAGAGTGATTTGCACAATTTTGTAAAGCAAAAGAGGAAAAAATTAAAAAAAAATATAAAAAAATAAAAAATAAAATAAATAAGCTAAGCTGCAACAAATGTTTGCAAACAATTGCTGATATTTGCTGAAGATTTTTTGATTGTTTTTGTTTCTCTAATGCAAAGCAACGCTGTTGGCCCATTATGTTCCCACAAGTATTTTAATGCCTTCAATTCCCTTCACTCAGAATAAATTGCCTGCCTCGCCTTCTCAGTGTCACCGTGGCCATGTCAAAGTTGTCAGTCAAAATGCTCGATCAGTCAGTCAATCGGTCGGTCGGTTGGTCCGTTGGTACGATTGGGTTAGTCTACTTTGTTGGGCATTCAGCATTGAGCGTTCCGTTGGTTGTAAGTATATGCATATACTATGACCGAGTACAGTTTATATCCATGTGTAGAACACAACAACAACCCATGCTTTAGTTGTATAAATTCGCTACTGGTTCTTTCTAGCCTCCCTTTTATATTTTAAGCATACACTTAATTAGCAATATATCCGCATACATACTTAAATATTCAAATATACACCGGAAATAATAAAATAAAACACAAAATATTTAATTATTCATCAATATTTATTTTTTCGGCTTCAAAGTATTCCCCATCTGATGTAACACAGTTATTCTAATCATTTTTCCAGTCCTCGAACCTTTTTTCAAAAGCACTTTTTGGAATGGCCTTCAGCTCCTTCAGCGAATTTCGTTTTATCTCTTCGATAGACTGAAAACGGGTTTGATGCCGATGATTGTTGATTTGTTTTCATGTCGAGCTCATAAATCCATGTTTCATCAGCAGTTATAATCTCCATCAATGTGGAACATTTTATGAAAAAAAAAATTTAGCTTTATCGGGATGAGTCGAGCAAGATCTCGTTTCATACACAAAATATCTACCAAAAGCATTTCAACGGACACGAGAAGTCGAGCTCTATTGCCATCTCTCTTACACTTACTGACGATTTTCAAGCTCCACATTCTTTATTTTTTTAATATTTTTATCAGTTGAAGAGATCAAAAATCGTCCAGATTGAGGCATCTATTCAACAACCTCTTGACCGTCTTTGAAGGCTTTGTACCACTTGTAGGCTTGAGTTTTTGATAAAACTGCCTTCTCCAACGTTCACAGCGATTCCGCACACGAAATTTGGTAGGAAATACAAAATTTGAGAGAAGTTATTTGTTCGCAATTTTTTTCTACTATAAAAGTCGCAACGCACTACCGAGGTATACCGACTTAAGCAGCTGCTGTAAACAAACTGGTTGACAAATCGTGCTCATATTTGGCATAGTAATTAAGAAAAGTCCTACCTACCTAAATTTTTCTGAAAAATCATTTACCAGCGGAATTTAATTACAATTTCCGGTTGATTTTTTGTCACCAATGGAAAGATAATTGTAATTCTAAATTTTGCCGCCTGGATTTGAAATCTCAACATGTGATGTGATCATCTCTGAACTTATTCATGGAACGAAAGACAGCAACGATTCGAAGCCTTCTTCTTCCAAATAAAATTTCAAATAATGCCTGGAACGTCAACATATTTAGCTCATAAGATGAACCTCCTTCACTTCACTTCAGGGTTGATTTTCCGAGCGAGTCGAGGATAAATTAGAATAGGACCGCCCCTCTTAACTTAGTGCTGGATAAGGTAAGCAGAGAGCAGTAGTTTTGTAGTTATAACGACGAAAACATGTAACAAGTTGTAAAAACATTAAAAAATCTAATACTCGTAAATTCGTAAATTTTGTTCGAATCGCATAATATAGGGTTTTTCCGGAAAGTAATAGGACTGATTTTCTTCCGCCACGACTGGGCATCAGAGCGTTCGCTTACCGACTGTATTCGGTACAAGGCATTCCTAGCTAACGAACGAGCGGCTGGTTAGTTGTCTCCGAGCATCTGGTGATTCAGGACAAATATTTTCGCGCGACGTGTTTCTGCGAGTGATGCAAGCCGAAAATGCAGCGTTCTTTAGAGCAGAGGTACCCGATTAAACTCTGTGTGAAACTCGGTAAATTTGCGACAAAGACGTTTGATATGATCAAGCAGGCTTACCCAGATGTTCCTTTAGCAAAAAGTGGTGTGTTTCGGTGGCAACAGGCCTTTTTGAAGGGCCAAAGTGAAAACGATTCACATTGTCTTTTTTGATATCAAAGGTATCGTCCACCATAAATTTGTTCCTCCTGGACAAACCACAAGACATCGCAGCCGATTGAAAGTTGCACCACGACAACGCCCCCGCTCACACCGCCTTTCTTGTGAACAGCTAACTAACCAAGGCCGGCATTCTAACGCTTCCGCAGCTGCCCTACAGCCCAGATGTGGCCCCCGGACTTTTTTGTTTCTTCGCCTGAAAAGGCCACGACTCTCAAGGCTATTCCGGCCAATGCATCGAAGAAGATATTTTGCAAGTTTTTAAAGAATTGTAACGATTGGTTCAATAATTTTTTTTAAATGGACTCAATCCTAATACTTTCCGGACAAACCCTGTAAGCTATGGATATAAAAAGTGCACCTTAGTAAATCCAGAAACCTAGAAGTAACGAGTGGAATTACTGGTTCATGAAACTACCTCGATATTTATATATTTTTAGTTCGTACTTTTTTAAAGTAAGCCTCAACCTTAGAGCCCGCGAAACTTACAACACTTTACATTTCGTGCCCCACGAAATATTGTGCAGACGGAACAATTTTTCAAAAACTTCAAATATCCTGAAAATGAAGTTATTGTAATTTCGTGTAAAACATACATATCGTCACCTAAAATGTGAGTTTTGGTTATAAATTGGTTATCACACACTCTTATTGAAACAAAATTAGTTATAAAATGATTATATGTATATTGGTTACTATATCCGAAAACGACTTTCAATTTTTTTTTTTTTTTTTGATGATAAGTACGTGTCTTTTGCATTTAAGGGTGACGATATAAACTTATAACTAGTACATATACATACATGTAAATATATGCCGGAAAGAGTTATTTTAAATTTACACTAATATAAGTTAACTACAAAAATACATGTTTTCCTCTATTAATTATGACATTTTTGTAATGTTTCCCAGCACCAAAAAATGCAGGTTGCTAACCGAAGTAACCACAATGTCAATGCGATGCGCCAGCACCAATCAATCTCCTACGCCTTCACCCTAACCCTCCACAAAAAACATTAGTTCTCAAGCATTTGCTATTCTCAAATGTGTATGTATGTGTGCGGCTAATCCAACTGCTTCCCAGCCGCACTCCGTTTGCGTTCAACTAAATCTCTGTCTCACTGCTAATTGTGTCTTCTGGCTCCCTAGCTGCCGGTTTGCTGTGCGTCTGAATGCAGACATCGTTTTGCTCTTGTTCTTGTTTGTGTTTCGGTCCCTCATCTGTGGCAGCGTCTCTTTTTTGTTTTCTGATAAGTGTTTTCTATTATTTCAAGCATAATTCATCATTGTTATGTTGTCACCAGCATATTTGACGTTAATTTCATGCATTCCAAACAACTAACCAAGCAACCAAGCAGCCACCAGCCAACCAGCAGACCACTCACTCATTTAGCCAACGAATCATCCAGCAATCTGCTTGCTCTTCTAACGTGATAATAAGCACATAATAAATACATACAAATGTATATGTGTATATAAATGAGTTTATATAGTTTTAAATGACATTATTAAATTTTAATTGATTGGTATTTTTTGGCTTTGACAGCTGGCATACATACACCTGCTCTAGCATCTACATATGTACACACATGTAATATATATGTAGAAATAAATAAGTTCTAGTATGTGCATATTTCATGTGTGTTTCTATTGTTTTAATTGTTTTCACATTTCGAGAATTCTCAAAAGTAATGAACAATAATCGAGATTAAAATGTCTTTTCTGAGAATTTTGCATGGTGAGAAATTAAATATATTTGTATGTAAAATGGATATATGTCAATGCATATGTGCAATATATAAACATAGTATTTATGCACAGAAAAGATTTGTAGCATCTGTAATTTAGATCTCTTGCATTTACAGTTAAATGAAATACATGGCTCGAGTGGTTTCATTTTGCAGACAATTCGCCATAACCCAATTTCTTTTTAAAATTTAATTTTTCCATGCGATTTGACTGCTTTTCGATATCAATTTCGACGATTTAATTTTCACAAAATCTTGGATCCAAGATAGACAAAATTATATATATAGAATGACTTATGACTATCAACAGTGACAGGAAGATGGAGCAATGCGTAGAAGTTCACGCAAGTGAGGAAAGTTTTCTGTGCGTCATTAACTTGAGAGTGGCCAGAAGCGATTCTTTTACATATGGCTCATGACTGCCGGTATTAGACCTAGTATTCTCCGAGTAGCCAAAAAACATCCGTTTGAATGCGAGCTAAAGTGAGAAGAATCGTCCCTCCCCAAGGTTGTGCGCTGGGTTTGGGCCCCCACGTACAAAAACACCCTTAATAAAAAGAACCTAACCCCCCTTTTGATGACGACCACTGCAAACGTAGTAAGGATTACGATTTGTTCCTTAATTGGAAAGATGCCGCTCGCCAGCTGATTAATGTCTTCGTAAGAGTAAGGACTGACATCACCGCCATCCAAGAAGTACGCCGGACGGGTCAAGAAATGAGACAAGTATGTCGTTGTGGGATTCGTCGTGGGAGGGGGCTCCGTCGCAAATCTTGGCATAACACCTGGAGATAGTAGACCCGATTCCTCAATCGATGACGCTGGAGCAGACGTTCCATTGCCTGAACTTTGAATAGCAATTGCCCGTCTGAAACGGCGGGCCGATGGATTGCCGGCCGAGCTATTCAAATACGGCGGCAAAGAACTGATAAGGAGCATGCATCAGCTTCTTTGTAGAATATAGTCGTAGGAATTCACAAAAATCTGCGTCCAACTATCGTGTGATAAGGCTCCTCAGCATCGCATATAAGGTTCTATTGAGCGGATTGTGGAAGATTAAAGCTCACCGCCAACAAATCGGTTTGACCTTACCAGTGCGGCTGCAGGCCTGGAAAATCAACAACTGACCAGATATTCACCATGTGCCAAATCTTGAAGGAGGATCGACACACACCATCTCTTCGTCGATTTCAAACTTGCATTCGACAGCACGAAAATGAGCTTCCTTTATGCCGCTATGAATGAATTTGATATCCACGCAAAACTAATTCGGCTGTGTAAACTGATATTGAGCCATATCAAAAGCTCCGTCAGGATAGGAAGGACTTCTTTAAGCCGTTCGATACCAAACTAGGTTTCAGACAAGGCGACTCCTTATAGTGCGAATTCTTCAATCTTATCCCGAAGAAAATAATTCGAGCTGCAAATCTGGTATAATCTTCTGAAAGAGTAAATGTATAACTGTCCTTGAAGTACAGCTATGGTGATTTCAACAGATTGGAATGTTTAAGTTCTTAAAACAAGGAATCGCCGACGAGATGAAGACCTTGAGATAGATATTATTGAATTTTGGAATGTCTTTTCAGATGCTCCAAAACTTTATCAGCGAAACTTTACAAAGCTCAGGGAAGAATAAGCTCTATAGTTTGTTCTAAGGGGTATTGTTGTTAGTTCAAAGCATTGATATGTTAGCTCCATACTAAACAAATAACATCTTCCGCAAATAGAAAGAGCTTGAGCAAACAAATTTATAGTGGCTAAATTAAATTTAAAACGAACACCGTTCATTTCGCCGCTGGATATGTACTCTAATACACAATATATGATCGGTTTGAGAAAATTACATAAGTAGCGCCGCGTGCCGAACACAGGAAAAGTTCTCATAATTACTAGAATCTATGCCTCACAGACAAATAATAGCCACTCGCATGCTCGGCTACTTGCCTCACGGCCAAAACTCTCACTAGTCGCACACGCTTCCCAGAAGGATCAAAAACAAGCAATTACAAAAAGTCCTTTTCCAAACAAGCTATAATCCGCTTTCGACTCGTTACCCATACATATCGGTTGCTACACACTTTACACCGCCGCTGACGGCACAGACCTTTTACTGTTAGAAGAAACATTTTCTAATCGGATTAGCTTTGTATAACTATTGACTTTTGCTTGTGAGCTGATTGCTAGCTCTGCGCACCGAGTCAACCAGCCAACGAGTTCTCGAGCTCTGCACTCGACATTGCTTCGGCAAGAGCGTTATCCTGCGTTAGGGGTTGCTGCTGCGCGAGAACTCCTAAAAAACATTTATAGGTAAGTATATTTGCTTTTGTTGTTATTGCTGTTGCTGCTTTGTTTGTTTATCTGCATCATCATTGACATCAATGTCAGATCATATTTGAAAGAGAAAATCGCTCGACTTTGATTTTCAACCGTATTGCCTGTGCGTTGTTGATCTGTTTGTTTTCGTTGTCCCATTGTTTTGTTTGATTTGATGATTTGACGTAGAAATTATGTTATTAGCGCATTATGCAGAAATTAGGTAAGTCGGTCGCTTGCTTGGTTGGCTGCTGATGATGGTGACGACGGTCCACAGCGCAAAGTCATTGCGCATATAAAAAAAATAATTGCTGGCTGCCGAGTCGAAAACAGAAGCAGTGTTGCATGAGAAAGGTAAACAAAACACTCACACGCCCTCCACCCATATCTCGGGGCAATCGTATAACTGTGAGAACACTGCTTAAGGGCGTATTTACAAGAGGCTAATAAATAATGCCCAACACAATAACTGTAATCAGTGGGCGACGATGATGATTAGTTTGCTCTGCTTTTTTATTATTCATGTATTAAATCGCTGTCAGTTTGGTGGGTTGGTCCAGCGGCGTGTGTCTGTTGCATTATTAATTGTTGGTATGAATTTTTCAAATCTAATTATATGCATAATGTCATATAATACTTCTGAGGCACTGGTTGAAGGGTTGAAAGTAGGTGAAATGAAATTCTTGAAGGTGTAAGAAAAGCAATATTTTGATTTTTGGTGCGTTAGATGGAATCATGATGTTTACCAGCGTTTCTGTCGAGTTAATAGAATCGTCCGCTTAATAGAGCGTCCAGTTAATAGAACTTTCACTGTATTTCTTATTTATGAATTGTTTTTACTTTACTATCTTCTAAGTTGGTTCAAACTGGATACAGTGTGCAAAATTTTGCTGAAATCGGCCCAGTTGTTTAGGAGCCCATCGCGGACAAACAACGTGACACGTAATTTTTATATATAAAGATACAAATGTTACTCAAAGAACCTTCGTTACTATTGCCAACAATTTTGGGCATTCGATTTTCATAAGCTTTTTTTAAGATATCCAGATGTCTTCATGAAACACAATTCCTCTCCTATTTGCCAAAGCTGGTCGTTTCAAGCGATTGCTTGCTTCAGACGGTCGAGTTGTTCACAGTGAAGGTCCCAATTAAGAGTTTGGTCAGAGGAAAGGAGTTCATACTAGATGATTCGCTGCCTCTCCCTCCCAATAAACATCAAACGTTTCCTAACAGTCAACTTTAACGTAATTACCATTCACCACAACCATTTTCACTTGACGTTATACGTTTATAGATATTCTCGACAATTGGTGTTGGAGCGTAGCGCTCTTTTGACATCAAAAATATCGGAACGGAATAGATGAAACCGAAATTGTGCTTGATTGACTCCCACAGTATCACTATTCACGTTTTCTGACATCTGCCCAAAGTTTTCACATTTATCGAAGGAAAAATGTAAAATATAACATATTTTCTCTTTCTTGGGACATATTCTTGACGTGTGCTGAGACAGTGCTGAGCCAAGCAATTACTAAATTAAAAGGCTAACAGTGATACAGTTTTGCCAAAAAACATAAGCCTACGAGGTATACAAAGCTATCAAAGATGGTCGAGAGATCGTTGAACACATGCCACGTTCTGGACCTCTTCAACTGATAAAAAAATCGCCAGGCAACTGTAAGAGAGATGGCAAGAGAGCTCGACATCTGTCGCCAGAACGTTTGAAACGCCTTCTTGCTCGACTCGTACCAATCAAAAAGAGTACCGTAAGCTGGTCCCTTTGGACATGCTTGATCGTGATAGTTCCGATCCCACATTCATGGAGAGCATTGTAACTGCTGATGGGAAATGGGTTTATAAGTTTGACATACAAACAGTCAACAATCATCGGAAATGAGCCGAAACCAGAAAACCACGCCAAAGTCACTCAAACATCATTTTTTCGATATTCGTGGCCTGAAACGGAGGAACAAATGATCAATAAGGAGTTCTATTTGGCCGCATGGAGGCGTTTGCACGAGAACATCCGTCGAAAACGGCCGGAATTATGGATGAAAAATTCATAGCTTTTACACGATAATAATGCACTTTCACATCGAGCCAAGATGGTGACCGAATTTAAAGCCAAAAACGCAATGAATAACATCGATCAACCATTGTATTAACCAGATTTGGCTTCATGTGATTTTACCTTGTTCCCCAAACTAAAATTGCCGCTCCGTGGAACCCGTTTTCGATCGAAGAGGTAAAACACAGTTCGCTGAAGGAGCTGAAGGCCATCCCAAAAAGAATTTATGGAAAGTGTTTCGAGAACTGGAAAAATCGTTGGCGTCGTTTATGGACACTGAAGAAGTATCTGTCTTCACTAGAAATAACATCAAGCTTCTTCATCATCAGACGCATTCAGGAGACCGAGTTGGATCTCCATTGGAGCTCTTACTGTATAGTGTTCTATAGGCATTCATACGTAAGGCTAAAAATTTTGATAGACGCTGGTTGTCAAAGTTGTTTAGAGGAGAATGAGGTGGAAACGTGCAGACACTTTCTCTTCTCTGTCTTTGCTAGACTGAGGCTGAAACATGTTGGTAGTCATACCTTCGGAACACCAGCAGACATAGCTGAAAGTAACAAAACCGGTTTATAACCGCCTTATGATCCAGTATACAGAACTTTTTAGGTATTACAATGGACCGGCGTTCTAAGCTGTCTAAGTGAGCTCCATGTTAAGAGCGACCTCTTAACCTAACCTATCCTCATCATATGTATATCTATTTGTAATCGATTTCGAGCTTCAAAACTCGTTTATTTGTAGGCATTTCGGTGGGTCCCTACTCATTCCAGCAAACAAGTAATCTTTTTAAGGACCATATCAAGCCCTTTAATTGGCAATTATCAGGAATTTGATTAAAGGCAGACATCGCTAATCACACTAAGTAAAGGTCGCTATTTAACCCGCACTAATTAGTTGAAATATATACAAAAAGCCAATTATTAAATCAATCACGTCGCATACATATTTACCACACCGCACTCCGTTCATTTTCCACAAGAACAAAATGCAAACAGGTTAATTGCCAGCGACTTAGTGAAAATTAATATTTTCTGCTTACAACTAAAAGCTCATTAGTGAACGAGTGAGCACACCAGCGCTGCTGCTGCTGGTGGTGCGATGGTGGGAGTACATAAATTATGCGCAACACAAATACACACACACGACCGCCCATTACAAGGCACGCACACTCGTGCTGTTATGAATAATTGACAACGGCGGTTAGTGATGATGCCAACGGTCGACAGACAATTTGATTTAATTAAAAAAATGATGGGATTACATACTTGGACGCAATATATATGCAAATTAAGAGCCATAAAACCAGCAGCGGCAACAACGACAACATATCATCAACGCACACATATTGCAGAGAACGCCGGCGAACGATTGCCACTGAATCCTTGTGTAAATATTAAGCGATAAAAACCCGACGCATCCCTCATTCAACGATTGGGTGGCACTTGCCGCTAAATGCTGCCGAGTTTGGGTTGAAACGCTGGCGGCTGAGCGGGAGCAATGTGAAAGTGTGGCGAGTAAATAAATTTTGCCACTGTCACCGGGCTTAGATGACTATAACAATCGTCTACATACATACAACAATAACAACGTTATGATATTCCACAAACTAAGCTTGCCATCAACCAACCCTTCGAGCTTCAGCTGGTTGCGGCAGCGAGCATATCACCACAGGGACTCATCAAAAATTCATAACGTGCCTCATAATAAAAATTATTCAAATTTAAAAAGCGTAAAGGACCTCATATATAACACAAGTGAGTATATATATCCTTATACATAGATACTATATATATACATCGAAGTGACTATGGGTGTGTGCGGTGTCGCAGGATGTGCGCGCTTTTGCGGTGATGTCGTATAATATGTGCCAAACAGGAAGCTGATGAGAATTGGCATAGCATAGAGTATGAAATCGGAAAAGTGTACAAATCACAGCGCAAGCAGCAAGGCAACAACCCCCACACACAGTTAGCCGCCCAACAACCCATAGCAACCCAAAAGCCCAACAACCAGCAGACACACACTCGCACACACGCATACAAGCAACCTTCAGCCGTTCAGCGTTGACAGTGACGAAGGCAATTGTAGCGTCATTTCGGGTATGTTTGTTATGTTATATAATAGTATGTAGTCGCTGCTCACTTACCGGAAATTGAATGATTTTGCGCAACAGCAACGGAAGTTGCTGCTTTATTGTCATTTAGTGGTTGGCTGGTTTACGGCCGCTGTGTTGGGTGGTGGCAGCCTCTAGCCTCAGCCAAGTCTAAATACATATTTATATATTCATATGGTTATGATTTTTGTTGTTGTTATGTTATTATTACTTTTTTTTTTGATTTGTTGTTGTTGCTGTTGTTGTTGCAATGCATCATCGTTATCAAATAAATAAAAGGCCGCAATATGTTTCAAATCTTCTTTTATTTATCCCCTTTGTTAAGCAATAAATGCCGACAAATGCCACTTGCGCGCGTCGGCGGTGCGCTCGGGGAGGCCGAGTGAAATATGATATTCTGTTGGAAAAGTTTTAACGCCTTCAGAAGTGGATTAGCTTAGGGAAAATTACAGTTTTTATTGCTTTGGCGATACAGTGCCAATCATGTATGTACATATTAGGGTGGCTCTTTACTGTACGGCACAACTTTATTCATTTTATTTGAGGATAAATAAAATTCAACCGCTACGTCATTACTAGGATCGAAAATATAATGGATTATGTTATCGCGCGATATAGAAAAAAGTTTAATTTTGTAGCTTTAAGAACCACCCTAAGTGAAAACATAAAAATAATTACTAGGATTGATGAAATAATGGATTATATTAACGCTCGAGACGCGATATAGAAAAAACATTTTACTTGATGGCTTTAAGGACCACCCTAAGTGCAGACTTAGCAGTAATTGATGTAAACTCTTTCAAAAACTAAGGTTCTTAACAAAATTTTTCTTACTTAACATTTCGATAAAATGAAGACTGGACAGCCAATTTTTGGCACAAATAACGGTATTTTATTTCAATAAGATACAAAAAACAGGACAAAATCCTTCATAAATAAAAAGTCCGCAAACAATAACTTGGTTTTGAATGTTAAGTATGTATGGCAACCGACAAACTAGCCCGCTCGGCGGCAGCGTCCAGGATGATGAGGCCAGAACCATACAATCCAGTTGGGTCCCACCCTTTAAAGGAGCTGCTCCGTGTGGAGGAGAGAGTAGCCAGAGCTTAAGGGTTAAGGGTTAAACGACTAACCTCCTCCGAGACAAATTCCACCCCCATGTGGCGCTTTATACAGGACACTGCAGGCTCAGGAAGTACTTGTCCAACGTGGGCATAATATCTAGCGCAAATTGCCGGCTCTGGATATGGAACTGGAAACTGCAGAACATCTGATTATGGATTGTCCAACAACTTGCAGAAGCAGGCTCAAGACCCTCTAAGTGGACAGGAATCTCATCACCTCAGTCGCGCCCCGCAGACTCCTGGAATTGTTGAGGATGCTGGACCTTTGCGACCATATGTGATATAGGGGAAAGACAATAGACCGTAGGTCGAGGTCAAAGCATCAATTTTACTATCTATCACGCAGCTACATCTATATGCTATAGTGGTCCGATCTGACCCATTCGTTCAGAGTTTGTACTGAAAACTTGGATAATAATTGACATAATATTTTGTGATGATATTCTTACTCTCTTTGACTTCATACCAGATCACTTGGATCTTGGAGTCTCCAAACCGAGCGGCTTCTTCTCTGCCTTTATACCGGCAAAAGAGTTGTGGGTGGGAAGAATACGTTGGAGGAGAGGGTAGTGAGCTTCTTTATGGATGGGTCAAGGCTTCGGAGAAGATTGATAGAGAAGTTTACTGTCAGGAGTATAGAATTCGGCTATACTTTATAGAGTCTTCGCTGATTCCTTCTGGGTGTTACAAATCCCAAAGTAACCAAGTAAGTACTTCTTCAGTTAATCTAAAAATTATAGAAAATCTGAATAACCCATGAACAACATGCTTTCGGACAAGATTTACGCACCCTTTCATCTCAACCCATCCAAACCTACAAATATGACTTCCATAAAGCTTCCGTGTAAACACACACACATACACCAATATTAGAACATTAAATATATATGCATAACGGTAAAGTGTGAGTATGTACAGCTGGCTGTTTGCCCACCAGAAGTACGAGTATAATGGGCGAACGTGTGCCGATAAGCGACACGAATTTGACGCGACAAAATCCCCAACCCTCGACAGCAGCCATACACTTCCGTACCCTTTTTCGTGCTACACTCTTATGATACACATGCAACGTCAGCATCATCATCGTCAACAGCAGCAGCACCAACCACGTTATGGGCAAGTGTTGGCGGCGGGAAATCACCGGAAGTGTAATTCGATACTTGCACGTTTGTTCGTTAGATGGAATGGAAATGAAGTTATGTCGAAGATTTTAAAATTTACAAACCAATTACAACAACAACAATAAAAATAAGTATGTGCATGTGGCAAAAACCACAGTTTACTGGTGTTGCCAACGATGTTAATGCCAATTTTCATGCTGCCGTGCTTGCTGCTGGTGTTACGGTGCGCTTATTCAGTTCTTGGTTTTGTTGTTATGCGTGGATATGGTTAGTGACACTGATGCTGATATTCATGCTGATCTCTAATGTGAATGATGAACCTCTTTTTTTGGCTTTATTGGCGAGTTGATGACAGCGAACATGAAATGTGCTAACAGAGACGAAGTGGGAAAAAACAACCAACTTAAGGGAATTGAAAATGTCAGTGGAAAATAAGAAGAACTCACGAATGATACCCTTTAGCGTGGTAAACCGTTTTTGATAAAAAATATAATAGATTTCACTAAAACCGATTTTTACCATTACAAATCCTTCTAAAAACTTAGTAGCTCAAAAATATTATCTATGGGAAAATGTAAGATACTTCATTATGACATCATTTCATATAGTTTGCTAAGTTGAGATTTTAGTCAGAACCCTTATGAATTGAGTGGAGAAGTGATCGTACGGCGAAGAAAATCATATGTGAAGCCTAGGCAACCAGCCTAATCAACGGCAAAACCAAATAAAGATGACTTCGAGATAAGGCTCTGTATTTGCGGGGCGTGTCGTTGTAAGACCTTCTCCAATCGGATGGAACCATTAATGAAGAACCAATATAACGCCGTTCCCCTGTCAGTCGAGTCTACGTAACCGAAACGAACCCGGATTTTCTATCCGGTCAAAGACTGTGAACTCAGCCGAATTCAGCCGCTACAACAACAACATTAATGAAGGACGTTTCCGACAACAACTCATTGAATTGAAACGAGGAATAACCAAAAAGTTCCAAGATTTCATACAAGGTAACAATTTTCCGGTTTAAAACTATTTGGAGCACAGTGGCTGTGCAGCCTTTTTCTTTTTCCTTCTGACTACCGTTTGCTCTGGGCAAAGCAGAACACCCTCACTGGAATACGGTCCACATAAGAATAGGGCATCAAAAATTAATATTCCTGATTCCCAAGCGTGTTTTTTTTGTGATAGGTAGTACCCGATTTAAGGGTCAAAGGAAAGTTCTTGATTACCGTTGACGAGTTGACGCAGGGGTGTCACATCGTCGAAACATTGCTATCAGACTCAGAGAGTATGGGTTCCTAAAAAAACTCGTGTCTGAACACTAAGAAATCTTCATTCACTTTAACTTCATTTCGGTTCACTTGGATCATGGAGTCTCCAAACCGAACTCCGACTCTTTTTCTGCCCAGATACCGGGGAGTGAGTAGTGGGTGAAAAAAAGCCATTGAAGGAAAGTGAGCTTTTTACGGATGGGTCAAAGCTTGGTGGAAGAGTTTGCTGTCAGGAGCTCTCTATAAACTCTAGCTTCAGACTTCCTTACTATTGCAGTGTCCTCTAGACCAAAGTTGCAGCAATTAAGGTAGCAGTAGATTTACTACTGCGGAATGAAACCTCCTTCAGAGAAGTGACCAACCGCTCAGATAGCAAAGCGACGCTACTAGCCTTCAGCTCATCAACAGTGCGTTTAGGGCTGGTCAAAGAGTGCTTGACCTCGCTATCAAGAGCATCAAGTGTCTTTGTGATAAGATTGGTATGGGCGACAGGCCCAGCGGAATCGCAGGAAACTGTAAATCAGATGAACTAGAAAGAAAAGGCACCATAGAATTGTTATCGTTAGTATTGGTCCTACTACTAGATAGTTGGGCTTCGCGGAAGCTTGGCCCGCGCTGGGTCACCATCGGTACATGCACTGTCGCAAAAGCCTTTTGGTCCAGGATCAATCACAAAAGATATATTGATCTCTTTTGCCTAATTAAGGCTAGGCTCTCCCAAGTTGTGGTGCTTTTCACAGTCATTCCTCTATTAGCGATCTCGCAGTAAGGCTGAGAATCCTAACAGACGCCATCTGCAGAAGCTGTATGGAAGAAGAAGATGGTAAAAAATAATAATTTTATTCTCCCGAGTAATATCAAGATTTTCCTAAAACTATAGGGTATAGGCACACAATTAAGCAAATCGCTATAGCCACTTCAAATCCGCATTCGTAACGCCACGTAGATACCTAGTATATTCTGGACCCAGTGCTGTGTTAGTTGACGAAACTAACGAGTTCTTTATTCAACGCTTGAGACCAAAGCTAAACTTGGTTGAAGTCGAAGCTGTCGCTTTTCAATTGCGAATTTAAATTCAATTTCCTGCGTTCGAACGCAGACATGCAACATTGGCTGCAACAATGCAAGACAACAACAGCACACCACCTAACCAAGCAAGCGAACCAACAAGCGCCTACGAACACACGGATGAGACGATGACTACGAGGACGACGACGAGCGACAATTGTGCGAACTGTCACAAATGACGTGAGGCGTATAAATTTAACATTTAACGAAACGTAATCGAATTGGGCGCTGCGTCATGTCCGTATTTGGTGTCGAAACGGGCACAGCGGCCGCATCACCAGCATTACCCACCAACAGCATCAGCATCAGCATCACCATCAGCAGTGGCGAAAGCGCCATCCAACCAGCCGTGCAATCAGCATAACCATCGTCGTTATAAAGACATCACGTTCTTGCAGAAACTACACACCGCACCGCGGCCCGCTGCAGCCATCAACCGCACACCAACAGCAACAATAAGAGAGTTGAAGCATGGTAGCCAATTGTTGGCGGGTTTCATGTGTGTGACATTTGCGTTTTGGGAAATGCAAAATGGCCAATGTGACCAACAAGCGAATCGGGTGCTGCTACCCCGGGCAGCAGCGCGCTCCAACCAGATTCGAATGCAAATTCGCTGTCATTCAGCGATGTTGTTGATGACGCGTTCACTCCGCTTGCTGCCGCTGCTGCGTTCACTTATGCATTCCATGTGCGTGCAGCAACATTTTCAGGTAACCAAATGATTGGTAATTTACATACATTCGAGCACATAAATAGGCACACTTGTGCTCAAACTCGTATACTTGTGCTCTTGGAGTAAGCCATTCGGCTTATATTCGCGCAAGCTGGCGTTGGTAAGTGGCGAGCGGGACGGCGGGCGGGTGGCTTTGGTGAAGTGTTCGTTTTCGATTGAACGCAAATGAGTAGACGGAGTGAAATGATTAATTCCCCATTCAATCAGGCGATGCAAATACAGGTATGTTACTGAAAATAACATTTTGATTGAAAATCTATTAACGGCGTTGAAGAGCTGGCGCCTCGGCGTACTTACGAAGTTAAGAGGACGAGATGACTATTGATAACCGCTATGGAATACGATGTTAAAAAGTGGTATGTTTTGATTTATAGGAATTAAATAATAATAAAACCAATTAAATTAAAAGAGTGAAGATTTTCCAAAATTATTTTTATCGCAAAGAGTTATTTTATTCTGCAATCTTTTGTTCTAGAACCAAATAAAAATATATTTTTTCACTTGCTTCTCGAAGTAGCTACATCGATAATTTTCGTAGTATGATAGATTTTTATGATATCTGTGGTGGTTTTCTTGCAAATACCTATATTTTTTGCTTCAGAGTGCTCGCAACGCGTAAAGCTAAATCCTTTATCGCTATAAACCCAATTTGGGATACTATTCGATTATCCAAAAAAGAAACAAGCCAAGGTAACCAAAACATCGGTTACTTAGATTACGACTTCTATTCGATCAAACTGCACTCCATTTATTAAATGATGTTTTACCGTTTTCTCGAATAGCACGCAATATCGACTATATCTCCTGATGTGCGTTTAACCAAAAGACGAAAATATCACTGAGTCGGTCAAAACCATTTTGAAAAATCATTAGAGCCGCTTTAACGCCTGTGAAACAATGTTTTCCGACTACCAAGATGTCATGAAACGTAATATTTCTAGCGATGAGGCTTACATCTATACTTACGACCCGGAAACAAAAGATCAATTGAGCGAATATCGTACCAAGGTGACCTGAAGCCACATGAAAGTAGGTTAGAAATGAAGGTTGTCAGTTTTCTTCGAATATCGAGATGTGGTGCAATCCGGATTGCTTCCGACCAGACAAACTGTCAATAAGGAATACTATTTGAGTGTTATGAGTTATTTCTTAAACGTGCCAGAAGCACTAGTGTATTGGGACCAAGAAGGATTACTTTGAAGGAGAAAAAGTTCAGAGCTTTAAAATGATGAATAAAGTCTTACTATTTTTCTCATAGTATTTATATAATTGATCTGTGTGACGCACTGAATTGACTTAGCTACTTCCTGCCAGCTTTCTGTCCCTTGGTCTGGATATGTGCAAACTAGTCCCTCAGTTTCATTCTGAAATTTTGCACATGACCTTTCTCCCCAAGAAGCTGCTAATTTTAAGGAAACGTCGATATCGGACCACTATATAGCTATTTATAGCTAGTATACAAACTGATTGATTAAAATCAAGTTCATGTATGAAAAACTCTACAAATCGTTCATTATTCCTGTCCTATTTTATGGTGCTGAAGCGTGTAGCGATGGCGACATCCGAAAAGACAGTAAGCACTTTTCCTAAGAAAGAGTTTACGTAAGATTTTTGGGCTTTTAACATCGACGACACGGCGAATACCGCAGACAATGAAAAAATAAGCTGTACGAGCTATAAGACGACAGTGACATAAAAAGACAACGGCAATACCGGGTAGTTCAAGTCGTCCGAATGAAGGAACGCACTCGAGTTTTGAAGGTGTTCGATGCGGAAAGGAAAGACTTCCACTCGGTTGGAAAGATCAGTTGGATAAAGATGAGTTTTCGCTTGGTATATTCAGTGCTGCTTGTCATAATTGAAGTGTGACTTATACTTTAAAGAGTTACTTACTTGCTGGTATTGAATTCAAGTAAGTATTTTTATAATTCATATATACTTGTATGTACGAGTATGTACTTCTAATATGAACATTGCGAGTGGAGTAGTAACGAATCGAAAAGTATAATATTTCGACTTCTACGAAGAAACTCAGGAAAACGGTAATCCACCTACCAAATTGAAACACCACAAATCAAAAAAAAGGAACTTATGCAAATTTAATTTGGATCGAACGAGCAATTTAATGTTGTCACGTAAAAATAAAGTAAACAAAATCTAAATTTTCCACATAAAGTGCGTATTTACACACAATCTCTAAATAAACAAAACGCTCAAACTGAATTAGCATACGTTGAAAATCGTTTCCAAATCATCCCAAAGGACGCATTCAAAAGCGCAAAAGTTTTCAAATCTAAATTATCGTAAAGTGTGGCGGCAGTAGCATTTACCCAGAGCGGGGGCGCTGGGTTGAGGCGATAAAGGAGCGCCATTTGAAAGACATAAAGTGAGCGCTGACTGCGCCATGCCCCCTTCCGCTCAAGGCATTGAGCTTGGCAATTTGAGAGCGCGCATAAAAGAAAGTCTTCACATTAGAAGATTGTCGAGCTTATTGCGAGAATCACGGCAGGCAATTGCAAAAGCGATTTGATTGCAAATTTCATTTGCATGTGAATAAAAATTGTTATTGTATTTGTATTTGCTACTGGCTGAGCAGTGTTGCTGTGCTCAAAAAGAAATTGATTTCACTTGATTGGATTTGTACGATGCTGTTTTGTTGACTCTATGCACATGAAATTGACTGATTTTAGATTGACTAATCAAATGTGCGAATAAAAGCGACAAAGAAGGGGAGGAAATTGTATTAATTTTCAAATAGGAGTTTTTGTTATTAAATTGTTTTTTGTTATTTTAATAAACAATTTTTATGACAATAAAATCGGAGAACTGTAAACTCTTCAGAGATGCATTTCTCATAGCATGAAAGGGTATAAAAAAACTTTATCTTATTTCTAATCGGTCAGTTTGTTTGCAACTATAATAAAAAAATGTATAATAAAAAAATTATTAAAATTACTTAAAAAAAAATTTCCAACAGATTATTAATTACACCACGTCTTCAACTGCCACACAAGCGCAGTAAGAGAATAAGAGACATACTCATAACTACATAAGCGCCGCCATTAGAAGGCGGCCTGTAACCGGAGATGCCATTAATTCAAAGTGAAAATAAATACTTCTAAGCAAACACACAAATTCTCAAATATTTACGTTTGCATTTAAATTGTTTTTTCATCATCTTCTTCTGCTTCCTCTTTACATATATCTATCGTTGTGTTTGAATTGCCAGCGTTTTTCGAAAATTAATAGCAAATTAACAGCTGCCGCTGCTGCCACCGCCAGATTTGTACTCGACCCCGTCAAAATCAATGATCGTGATTATTCGGCGGCTGGCAAATATTTGCGTAGGTGCTTGCTTAATTAGTTAAATACCTTAAATGCGCATATTTTGTACACAAAGGCAACTCTCTTATCTTTCCGCCGACAATAAGTCAAAGAACACACAAAAACAAACGAAATTTTGTTTTTCTTATGCACTCGTCTTGGTGGTAGGATATGCCGCGATCACTTAATGTCAGCGGCTGAGTTAAATACAATATTGATCGTGTCCACTCGAACTTGTCGGTTTATCTTCCTTAAATTGGATTTTCATCTTCATTGACTTTCGACGGACGGTTTTTAATGAGTCCAAATTGGCGAAAAAATAATTTCTGTTTTTTTATTGCTAATTGAAATTAAATAGTGAAGTCGAAATCAGCCTTTCTAACGCATATGACGTTCCTCTTTCTTTTTGACTGAAGCTTAGTATTGTCTCAATTTAATTTTCCCAATTCTGGCTTACCTTTTGTTGCTACCAAAAGCCATCAGTGCCTAACTACCACCTGGAAAATGATGTTTTACTTTCTCTGTCCTGATATTGTCACCTTCCACCATGAAGACTACGTTTCAAATCATTAACAAAATTATGCTTCCAAACGAAGGAGCTCAGATTATATTCTTATAACTCTCTTTTATGCAGGGATATCTTAGGACGAGTTTTATTTAAAAATATTTTATCTAACGGCTTTCCTGTTTATGCCCAAGTACTTAACTCTTCTTCATCTTTTTTGGTGCTACAACCGAGGGTTGGGTAGTGAACAAAAAATTCGCCATTTACCTCCATCTTTTGTGAGGTCATGGCAGAATGTACTCCAATTGCCCATGCTCGAAAAAATTTCAAAAAGGTATTGAGAGTTTGATACGTGGTTCTGCGAATCCTGCACCGATTCCAGCCGTCGGTATACCATTTGATTGGTAACTATCTCTAAGCAGTAGGTCGAGAGTGGAAACATTCCATGCAACTTTACTGCTAAGCGTAACTTTGAACTTCCTAGTTGGGTTTACCCTTTTGGCAATGCTGAACGTCTGAGGTATTTCAACACTTAAGACTTTCATTTGCTAGGTCGATATTACCTTTCTTCTGTCAAAGCCTGCTGCTGTCATTTGAAGCAGTGTATGTTTACCTACTTGATTTTTTATTAGATGAAGCGATGACTTGCGCCCTTGGCTTGCAACCCCAGGATTTTCCGGCTAGTCGCTTGCACACCATTAGTGCTTTAGTAGCTGTGACTATGGTCAGTACTGCTTTCCCCAAATAGCCACAATAGTCATTTCCAAATCTCTGCCGCCAAGGGATAAGTACCTGAGGCCGGGCAGGGCGTTGCCGCCTTTGCTTCCGTTTCCCACCCATGGCTCATCCAGCGCATTCTTTGGATTTTTGTGCGCCTAATTATATCCATATTGTCGTAGAGCAAACCATTGTGTACTTTCAACACTTTTCTCGAATGCTTTAAGTGCTTTTTCATCTGGGTTCGTCATAGTCCTTATAGTTATCAACATCGTACATTAGGATCAAATAATAGATTTATACAGATATTTTAAGTTTAGTTCGTCAAAAGAAGGATCTGCTCTCAACTGCTTACCCATCACATCCTAGGTCCTTAGGGTTCCAAAACCAAAGGTCCCAAGCCCAAAGGGATCTGCTCTCAGCCGCTTGCTTATTACATCCTAGGTTCTCGTGTTCCTTGTTTTGAGATCACATTTTTACATAACGAGTCCAAAACCCAACGGCAGCTTGAGAAAAGTTTTATTGATCATGTGGGTAACGGGAGCCGATTACTCCAGGACAGACGTTCACCTGTAGCCGCACCTGGTAGACAAACCGAACCACCTTGTTGAACAAATAAGTAAATTTCAAGGCTCCTCTCCTCCGCCATGACCTCCTGATGGATAGGTAGGACTACCTTGTTGAACACTGAAACCGATTACTACGGAGTGGCCTATCAACGATCGCTCTCTCTTCGTTATAACAATGAGCTGAACACGGTATGGTTACCGCATCTCACTCAAAGATTCTCATCTTGCCCGAGCTGCTGAGCGTGGACGTAGGTGTGAGGTTTGAGTATGGTAGCTCACCTAACTAGATTCAGAGTAACTACCACACCCCATTTAAACGCCCTGGAGATTTTTGATTTTAATGAGTTCGTCTCCTAAAATAATTATTATGAACTAATAAAGCTTCAAAAGGAACGGATCTATGGTTATACTGATAAGCATTTAGTAACAGCAGTAGTTCCTCGACAGGAACTCTCGTAATTCTTCGTGTGTTTCTGCATACACAGAACTTCTGAGATTTAAGCAACATTTTGATGAAGATAGTATTAAGACACATACAATATACATATGAGAAAAAAAACAAAGTCTCGCTCAAAAAGCAACCCTTCGGATTTTATGATCCAAAGTTCTCAATTCATTTAGATAAGATTTTTAATCGCATTTGATTTTTGCACACCAAATTAACACCATCGCGATTAGGATGAATCCCTTTAGACATACCAGCGCCGCATAACCATAACCACCCAATCAGCGGTTGTTACACACAAACATATGTTTTTACTTAAAAAATAGTTAAATTTCGCCACAGTACGAGTATAAAATCCATGCAATACGAATAAACGACGAGTAGACGCGAAATTCGTTAGTCTCTACAAAAGCCTAGTAATCGGATGTGGCAATCACGGGCGTCATGTCGGGCGTTCGTCATTTGTGTGTGCCACGTGGCGCTATCACAGGCCCGGTCGTGTTGTTGGGACGTTTTGTATTAGCTCGATCATTCATCAAGATAAATGTCAGTGCGACATTGTAACCGATGCTGCCGAAGTTACCAGCGCCTTTCGTTTGCTCATTTCGGAATCTGCCTGTGTGAGTGAGAATTTTCTGTGATTTGCAAAGAAGGTGCGTGCGCTTAAATGTCCGCTTTGCTCTTTTTTTGTAGTTGCCAAACATATCAATGTCACTCAAATGAAAGAATTCTCAAATTGAATGCAAAGAATTAAATACTGATTACCAAAATTAAAAGGATATTTACTCACTTGACATTGTTGCCGCTGATGATGCTGGTTGTTGGTAGAAAGAAAGCAATGGAGAAGAATGAGATTATGTTATATTTGATTGATACTTATTTCGGAGTTTTATTGTGTTTCGGTTGGTAAGGGGAGTACACACGTGCAGGTTTTGGTTTTTACACGTGAGAATTATTTAGAGAGAATGAAGGTGTCGTGAAATGTTGATAGGAATTTTTAAAGAAAAAATAATAATAAGAAATTAGTGCAGAATAGAATATAACGCTAGTATATTTTCAGTTGGTTAGGTTTTGCTTTGTTAGAGACACCTCTCCGTGGCACAAAACTGTGGCGATAGGTAAACTAAGCTTGAGTCAACTTGAACTAAATTGGCAACATTATGGCTAAATTGGCACAAAGTTTCAATTAAGTATTGCTGAAGCTATCGAAGTTTCCCACTAAAACTAATTAGCATTTCAGTCAACTTAAGCTACTTCCAAATATTGCAATAAATACAACTTCAACGCAAATTATGAATTTTAATTTTACAAATCTTTCGATATGGTCATTAAATTTGTACACAGTTTTAGTACACACCTCAGAATGTCGACATTGAGCTGACAAGCCAAGAAACTTTTATCGCTACAAATTATTCTGCAACAACTTTGAACAACTTCATATTTACATATTCCGCTGTTACTTTCTTTTGTTTATTTCATATTCATAGTCGCGATATTTGTTGCCGCTGCTTGTTATTTTTGCATTATTTGTTTATTGACATGTCTTCTGCATGTCCAATGCTCAGGCGACATCAATACACCCTGAGCAGAAAAGCGGAAATGTCGACATTTTAGCTGCAAGAAAAGTTTTCAACAACTTCAGTAATAACTTTGTCAATAAATGCATAAATATTTCAGTTAAACGACGAAATGTGCAGTGAGTAAAGGACAATGTATGTATGTATTAGGTTTTTTTTTTTTAACTTTTCATTTTTTTCAGTCCCATCATGATTTCTTTGGAAAAAAAACCCCCTAGTATGTATATTTTACATACATTGTGCCAAAAAAATACCCAAAAGTTTTAAATAAAACGCATAATATTTAATTATTCATTAATATTTCTTTTGTCGCCTTCATAGTAATCCCCATCAGATGTAATACATCCATGATAACGATTTTTCCAGTTCTCGAAACACTTTTCATAAGCACTTTTTGGGATGGTCTTCAGCTCCTTCAGCAAATTTTCTTTTATCCCTTCGATCGACTGAAAACAGGCTCCACGGTGAGTTTGTGAAACAAGAAAAAATCACACAGAGCCAAATATGGTAAATATGTTGCTTGATCGATGGTATTCTTTGCGTTTTTGGCCACAATCGTGACTCGATGCGATGGGGCATTATCATTTGTAAAGTCCATGAATTGTTCTTCCACAATTCCTGTAGTTTTCTACGAAATATCTAGTGGATTCATATTATGCACACCAAAAACTAAAGTATAGTCCAAACAGTGGATTTCGTCCGACGAACTTGCTACTAAGAAGGAGAGAGCTTTCCTTTCGACCGGAAATTTGAGGACTATAGTTTCCCGCCGTCTAGCTGAAATTAAACTGACATTAAACGCGCCGTTTCTCCAGACTTCGTTTCGACTTGTTTTTTAAAATCGCAAAATCACTCATCGCGCGGAAATTTGAGAAAATCGATGAGGTTGTCGCTGTCACGAAGGTCTCCTCTACAGACCTCGAGTATACATATTTTTTCGTGAGTTAAAGAAGTTGGTGTAATCCTCTAGTCCAAGTGCATCAAGCTGAATGTAGGTTAGGTTTAGATGGCGTTGATGCCGGTTGAGCAGAATCTCCTTTGAGCAGAATCTCCTTTGACAGAAATCATCGTCCCTTTGTGTTACCCAAAACCTCCTCAAAAGGTAGTTTTATCATCGAATCGACGATTGTCTGTTAATAAACAAATCCACAGAATACTTCACTGGGTTCACCAAAGATATGGCTACCGAGATATTTCAATCTAAGTCTAGCAA